>NW_015168091.1:328643-346025 GCF_001447785.1 Gekko japonicus | reverse complement strand
CCCCCGCAGGGAAGGGGGATCTTGTTCGCTAAGCCGGGGGGGGGGGCTCTGCAACATCTGGCTGCTTCTTGCTCCTCATGGCCCGACTGAGGGCTGCTGGGAGCAGGGGGCGGGGCTTGTTGCATGTGTCCACCCCCTGGGCTCCTTACTGCCAGAGCTCTGCTCCTGTGCGCTCCTGCAGGAAATGACCCCTGATCTTGAGGTTTTAACTGATTGCAAAGGTCTCCAAAGGCAGTTTCTAACCACACCAGACCAGGGATCTCTGCACTCTTCAGAGCTAACGCCCTGTTTGACTGGGTAGGGAGTTTTCTGCTCTCTCTAGAAGATCTGTCCCCTTTCCTTGGCCCGAATGGGAGTCTTCGTCTACTTCCCAAACTTTCTTCCCAACTTTCCACCAGTTCTCCCTCTGTATTAAACAGCTCTCAGCTAAGGCTGAAATCAGACTCCATTCTCCTCAACATCCAGTTTAAAAGTCTTTCTCTGCTCAACTGATGCTAACCAATCAGATCTCTTAGAGCAGCCTGTCACTCAAGGCTCTCGGGCTCTGTGAAGAATTAATCCTTCACAGTCCTTTATCTGTTTACACAGCACTTCTAAGCTTTTAAAAGTGCAATCCGTCACAGAGGCATGAACATTTTCTAAAGACATAAAATAATAAATAAATTTTTACATTGGAAACTCACTTCTGCAGTTGAATTATCCTAAAAAATTCCCTCTCTCTTTCTCTCTCTCTCTCTCTCTCTCTCTCCCCATTCCTGAAATAATTTGGGATAATCAGAGAATTGCCAACATTGTCAAATAACCATTACAGTGCACGATGTGATCTGTTTTTCTCCAGATATCATCAGAATGTACCATGTGACAAAATGATAATTAAATTTCACTCCAGATTCATTTTTTGCCAGAAAGGAACAAGAGATAACAAGCTTCAATTAGGGATGCTCATTAATGGCCACTTTTCAATTAAAAACCTTTTGTGTCCTCTGTAATGCAAATGCTCCCTCTTGTGGATTTCTAGTGGCAATTCAACATCTAAACTCATTTTACACACCAGCATGGTTTGGGTTGTTGTTGTTCAGTCGCACAGTCGAGTCCGACTCTTCGCAACCCCATGGACCAGATCACGCCAGGCCTTCCGGTCTTCCGCCGTCTTCTGAAGTTTGCTCAACTTCATGTTCGTTGCATCTATGACACTGTCTAACCATCTCATCCTTTGCCGTCCCCGTCTTCTTTGACCTTCAATCTTTCCCAGCATCAGAGTAATACAATGCTGAATCCCACCTTATTTTATTTTTGTGGGATCCATTCAGTTTTAAGAAATGCTTAAAGTTGTCTCCTAAACTTATAGCATACGTAGGGTATAAAGAAAAGAAATAAATTGTAGGAAATAAATCAATGACCCTTGTTTCTCCTATATAGTTGACCTTGGAAGATGGCCCCTTACTTTGACTCAGCTGATCTGGCCACCATCGTGGATCCAGGCCATGGTAACTTTGAGTCTAGACTACTGTATTGCACTGTACGTAGGTTTCCCTTCAAAATTAGTTGAGATCCAGTTGGTGTAAAATGCAACAACATGGTTATTTTCAGGTGCTATCCAGAGCATGCATATCACACCCATTTTGCAGTCACTCCACTGTATGCCCATCAACTACTGGCTTCAATTCAAGGTCCTGGCCATTGCCTACAAAGCCCTCCATGGCCTTGGACCCTCATATCTCTGCAAGACGTCTGCAGGTGCCACCTGGGGCAAGATCAACAACAGGCCTTCTCCACTGTGGCCCCCACCTTGCGGAATGCCCTGCCTGAGAAGGTCGGGAAGGCTCCCCCACTTCCAGCATTCCACAAACACTGTAAAATGGAATTGCTCAGGAGGGCATTTTTATAAAGATGATAGGGCAACGTTATAATGGAATGTTTCAGGAGACATTTCAAGGAAGGGAACGATTCTGTAGACTTTACTCCTGTGTATAAAGGTAAACGTAAAGGTTTCCCTTGCTTGAAAGCCAGTTGAATCCTACTCTAGGGGGTGGTGCTCATCTCCGTTTCCAAGCCGAAGAGCCAGCACTGTCCAAAGACTTCTCCATGTTATGTGGCCGGCATGTCTAGACACAGAGGCACACAGAATGCGGTTACCATCCCATTGAAGCGGTACCTATTTATCTACTTGCAATTTCTCCCTTTCAAACTGCTAGGTTGGCAGGAGATGAGGCCAGAGACGGGAGCTCACTCTGTCGTGCAGCCCTCGGGTCTTGAACTGCCGAGCTACCAACCTTCTGGTCTGTAGCTCAACATCTTAACCTCTGAGCCACCACGGCTCCCTACTCTTGTGTATACCATGTGTTATATGTTGCTGTATGTGTTTTCTTCTCAGTGCATTGCATTTCACCTTATGTAATACCACTTATTGTTTGTTTAACATGTCATGTTTAATATTTATCCTTTGTTCAGATTCGTGCTTAGTTTCAGATTTTTGCAGTTCCACTTCTATTACATGGCTTATTGGACAATTCATTTTGTTGTTTGCATTGACTTACATTGTTTAATCCACCTTGGGTCTCAGTGAGAAAGGTGGACTACAAATAACAGAAATAAATAAATGTAATATACCAAACAACTTCCTGTACCATTTTATAAGTGAGTCCATCAGCTACAACAGATGTGTTAGTCTTAGAAGCACCACAGGACTCCCCATTATTGTAATTGTGTGAGCTCTACAGATGTTATCTGTGGTGTTTACATTTGTTCTCCCCATCTCTCTGCTATATATCTAATTCTCAACAGTCCCCTATGTGCGGATACTTATTTCCACATATAGGGGGCATACTTACACTAAACAAGTTTTTCTGCAAACTTGGGTGAGCCCCTAGGTTTGCAGGAAAATCTGAAAAAATTAAAAAAATACATTGAGGGGTTTAAATCCCCTTAAAACAGAGGAGCGTTATCTGCACATGTGCAGACAACACTTATCCGTAGAAGCGGCAGGAGGGGGAGGCACTTCAGGCAGGCGACGGCTGGCAAGTGAAGTCCTTTTCTGGGACATAGACTCAAACATAGAATTAGTGAGGGAATATTCCCATGAGTTTCTCACAGGTTCCTGCTTGTTATTCTTTATTTAGGAGATTTGTATGCTGCCGTATTAAAGTCCTTCGGTGTGGCTCACACATTAAAATAATTAGTTATCAGTATTTTTAAAAGCCTATAAAACAAGCCGAGGAACATAAAACCCCCAGTTAAAAGCCTAGGTTAAAAAAATATGTCTGGGCCTGGCACCCAGAACACAGTACAGAAGGCACCAGGTGAGTTTGGGGAGGGAGGGTGTTGTAAAGGCGAGAGGCCACCTCAGAAAATGCCCTGCCTCTTCTACCCACCTGCCTCTCCTTTGGCAGTGGGGGCACAGGAAGCAGGGCTTGAGAGACAGATCTTAACTGGTGGGCTGCATACTATGGGAGGAGACAGTTCTTCAGGTATCCTGCCCCCAAGCCATTTGGGACCTTAAAGGGAAGAACCAGCACTCTGAATTGTGCTTGGAAACAGATGGGGAACCAGTGCAGATCTTTCAGAACACAGGCAATACAATCCCTGTAACCAACTCCAGGCTGCCGCATTTTAGAACAATGTAAGTTTCTAACCTGTTTTCAAAGGCAGCCCCACATAGAGTGCATTACAGTCTAACTGGATATAATCAGAGCATGAGCCACTGTAGCCAGACCATGCTCTGTGTCTGTGTTCTTGTCATGCAGCATGGTTAGTCAAGAGCTTTGAGCAAAATATTTGAACAGGAGAAAGACTTAACATTCATGCATTGTCTGAGAGGAATTAGATAACCCAAAAGGTGGAGGAAAGGGAGGGCACCTAAAAATATCTATTTTAAAAATTAAATCTATTATTCAAAGGAACACTCTCCCTAAATCTAAAAAAGTCTTGAGGTGTATCGTACAAACACAACATACAGGTGTCAAGTACAAAAAAAAACCCACCACAAAAAGCTGCAAAAGTCTGAATCAGTATATCACGTATAAATGCAACACCTACAAATTACCAAAAATATGTACAACTGTATAACATAAAAGAGCCAAAATCATACTATATGTGGGGGTATCGTGGTGTCTGTGAATGCAGACCGACAGGCAGGCAGGCAGGCAGGCAGGCAGGGGGCGATAGAGAGAGAAAGAGAGAGAGAGAGAAAGAGAGAGTGATGGTGGTGGTGGTGGTGACGGCGACGATGATAACGATGATGATGCAGATAGATGTTAGATAGATACAGGGCTTTTTTTCCGGGGGGAACGCACCGAAATAGAGTTCCAGAACCTCTTCAACAGAATTCTTTTAAAAATATTTAAAAGTTCATAAGTTTTCAGTATACTGATTGAAAACTTCATTTTCCTGTTGAGTTCTGGCACCTTTTTTTTAAAAAAACAGACAGGTAGACAGACGGACAGACAGACGGATGGATGGATGGATGGATGGATGGAGTGGGTGGGTGGGTGGATGACAGAGCCAAACACATTTTGGCAGTTAGAATTCCTTAGTGGCATATATTATCAAAAAATAGGTATAAATATTATCACAAACACAGCAAAATACGTAAGTAAAACCTTTGGTAGAAATGCTTCTGATCAGATACAATAAATATCTCGAGATCCACAACTTACCATTCCCAATGAGCACCAAAATGCCATGGTACTCTAAGTAAAACCATTCAAAGCTACAAGGACAGTCAGTACTTGCGTATTAACATATCATACCCCTCAATGCAGACTTACTGTATGAGATGGAACACAGTGAAGCACCAAAGGAACTAGTTTTGAAATGCCATTCACAGTTCATATTATTTACCATGAAAGCCACTATCAACCTGCCTCCACCAGTTTAAGGACACATATTCAGGCTTAGTTTGTCTCGGGATTGTGGCCATAAAACTGTCTTCATTTTTTCAGAGAAATATGATGCTTTATATTTGATAAACTCTCAGATTTCATTTAAATTTCAGGTTTCATTTAAAAGGTTTTCTTTCTCATTTTTAAGCATTTGGACTTTTAGAATACCGACAGTCATGACATATTTGTGAAGTCCATACTGGCCTTGTCTATGAAAGCCCAGAAGGGGGCAGCATTGAGCTATTTGAATACCTTGACTTGCACTTTATTATTGGCTCCGCAGGCTGCTGCATATCATTATCTATCGGTGCATGTCGTGCACACACCTAGGTGCCTTTCTTCTGACTTGGCTTCCTGCATTTGTTTCTGTTCTTCCTCCAAAGGTTCAGAGCAACATAACTGGGTCAGGGCTATAGAGCAAGCTGGTGGCCGGGACGAAGTGCCGATGCCATACCTGGCTCAGAAAATCCCATTGGCTACCCTGTTTGATTGTATGTGCGCTAAATGTAGGCAAGTCACTTCCAACTTCTGGTGACCCTATGAATTAATGACCTCCAAAATTTCCTATGGTTAGCAGTTTGGCCCTTTGACTGGCACATACATTAAAATGATCTTGAATGTTGTGTCTGCCAAATAGAGAATCAATGCACAAAAATGCTTTTGGGGTGGCCACCGCATGGAGCTCTAATATTTCATTGAGCCCTCATCCTTTCAGATGGGATCTCACCATGCAATAAAGGAAGAGAAATTTAACTTGACACACTTCCGTTTGCACAAGATTTGTAAGATTGAGCACCGATTTTTTCATTTCTGATCAGTGTTGCTGTTCATTAAAATCAGGCTGTTTTGGTGCAGTCACTTCAGTCCAGTATGATGTGATTTGATTCAAGAAGGCCACCCATCAGGGGATCATAAGAGCATAAGAACATAAGAGACGCCAATGTTGGATCAGGCCAAAGGCCCATCCATTGTAAGACTGAGCACCGATTTTTTTTCATTTCTGATCAGTGTTGTTGTTCATTAAAATCAAACTGCGACAGGCTGTTTTGGTGCAGTCACTTCAGTCCAGTGTGATGTGATTTGATTCAAGAAGGCCACCCGTCAGGGGATCAAATGGCTGCAAGAGACCTTGTGCTGTGTCTTGAGCAAGTGGAAATGCAAGAGGGGATTATGGTCAACTTGAAGGCTACCTGGAACAACTTTCTTGTTTTCCACCAGTGAATTCCATGTGTTAATCACTCTTTGGGTGAAGAAGTCAAATGGCTGCAATAGACCTTGTGCTGTGTCTTAAGCAAGTGGGAATGCAAGAGGGGATTATAGTCAACTTGAAGGCTACCTGGAAGAACTTTTGTGTTTTCCATTCATACAAGAGTTCTTGCGCACATGGAAACGTTCCATCCGAGAGAAGAAGAAAGAGGGACAGGGGCTCGGTCAGTTCACACCTGGCATGGAGAACAAACAATTAGATGCTGCTTATGGTCTCAACCGGGAGATCGTGTCAGGAGGGTAGTCACATTGGTCTACAGCAGAATAACTTGATTCAAGTCCAGTAGTACCTTAGAGACCAACAAGATTTGGGGGATAGAAGCTTTTGAGAGTCCAAGCTTCTTTCATCAGATACTAGGAGCAATGGAAATCCCTGACCCTTATATCCCAGTCAGAAGATGGAAGGTGTCGTGCAAAGAAAGCAGCTGGGATGCAAAGACACAGTGCAGAATGTTATCAGCTTGTTTAGAGCAATGGAGAAATGCTTTGGGCTGCAAATCAGCATTTGTCGTGAAATGTCCCCATTCAGCCCTACAGCATCCACTGCTGTGAACTTGGAGACAGCTTGGAACACTTAATGGATGATTCTCTCACTCCAAGTTCAAAAATGGTCCACCGTGCCACCTGTGTGGAGGTGCTGGAAGTTCATAGGTGGAAGTCAATACTTAGCTCTTTGGGAGTTATGGGGAAAGCCAACATAGAAATTGATGATTGGGACCTTTTCTTGCCAATGGAAAAATCACACTGGCAATTCAATATGCTGGGTTGGATCTAGCCAGATTTTTTTTTTAATCCATCTCATCAAATTCTTCTCCTAGTTACAGCCCCTGTGCGACATGCTCGGGCATTTATATTATAAATCGGTTCATGTCAGCAATCAAATTCATCATCAGCTATCTAATAACCCAATGTACAGTTAAGGACATAAGAACATAAGAGAAGCCATGTTGGATCAGGCCAGTGGCCCATCCAGTCCAACACTTTGTCACACAGTGGCCAAACTGCAGGTGCCATCAGGAGGTCCACCAGCAGGGCCAGAACTCCAGAAGCCCTCCCACTGTCCCCCCCCCCCAAGCACCAAGAATACAGAGCACCACTGCCCCAGACAGAATGTTCCATCTATATCTTGTGGCTAACAGCAACTGGTGGACCTCTGCTCCATATGTTTATCCAGTCCCTTCTTGAAGTTGTCTGTGCTTGCAGCTGTCACCACTTCCTGCAGCTGTGAATTCTACATGTTAATTACTCTTTGAATGAAGAAGTACTTCCTTTCATCTGTTCTAAGCCTACTGCTCATTGATTTCATTGAGTGCCCACAAGTTCTTGTATTGTGTGAAAGGGATAAAAGTACTTCTTTCTCTACCTCCTCTATCCCATGCACAATTACGTAAACCTCTGTCATGTCGCCCCTCAATCATCGTTTCTCCAAGCTCAAGAGCCCTAACCTCTTTAAGCTTTCGTCATAGGGAAGGTGTTCCATCATCCCCTTAATCGTTTTAGCTGCCTTTTTCTGCACCTTTTCCAAAGCTATAATATCTTTTTTGAGGTACAGTGACCAGAACTGTACACAGTATTCCAAATGAGGCCACACCAAAGATTTATACGGGGGCATTATGAGACTGGCTGATTTGTTTTCAATTCACTGCCTAGTAATCCCCAGCAGCATAGCATTTGCCTTTTTTATAGCAGTACCACACATCTTCAGTGAGTTATCTACCATGACTCCAAGATCTCTCTCCTGGTCAGTTACCACTAGTTTGGACCCTATCAATGTAGTTATGATTTTTGGTTTCAATGTGGTTTACTTTGCACATTGAACCTTGTTTGCCATGTTGACACCCACTGACCCAGCCTCAAGAGATCCCTTTGGAGCACGTCCCAGTCCTCCCTGGTTCTCACCGCCCTGAACAACTTATTGTCATCTGCTTACTCTCAACTCCGAAACATTAATGAACAAATTAGAAAGCACCAGACCTAATACGAAGCCCATTGATACCCCACTGCTTACCACCCTCCACTGTGAAAACTGCCCAATTATACTCACTCACTGTTTCCTGTTAATTAAGAAAAAGAAGAAGAGATTAGATTTATACCCCGCCTTTCACTACCAAAGGAGTCTCAGGGCAGCTTACAAACTCCTTTCCCTTCCCCTCCCCACAACAGACACCCTGTGAGGTAGGTGGGGCTGAGAGAGCTCTGACAGAAACTGCTCTTTTTCAAGAACAGCTGTGTCAGAACTATGGCTTGCCCAAGGTCATCCAGCAGGTGCAGGTGGAGGAGTGGGGAATCAAACCTGGTTCTCCCAGATTAGAGTCCACGCAATTAACCACTACACCGAACTGGCTTTTTTAATCCACAAGAGGACTTGTCCTCTTTTCCCATGACTGCTGAGTTTACTTAGGAGCCTTCAATTAACTTTATGAAAAGCTTTCTGGAAGTCTAGATAAACAATATCTACTGGGTCACCTTTGTTCACATGTTTGTTCACCTCCTCAAAGAACTCTAAAAGGTTAGTGAGACAAGACCTTTCCTTACAGAATCCATGCTGATTCTTCCTCAATAGCTTTTATCAATGTGGCTACTAATGCTACCTTTAATAACAGATTTCACCAATGTATCCAATATCGACATTAGACTGATCAGCCTGTAATTTCCTGGATCTCCTCTGGCACCTTTTTTGAAAGATGGGATTTACATTAGCTACCTTCCAGTCCTTGGGATTGAAGGCAGATTTTAGTGGTAGATCGTATATTTTTGTCAGGAAATCTACAAGTTCACATTTGAGTTCCGTCAGAACTCTTGGATGTATACTATCTGGGCCTGATGATCTGTCATCTCTCATCACCTCAATCTCAGGTCTTTCAACACCCCTCCTGAAATCGGCAGTTCTGGAGTGGGCAAGCACCTCCCCATCTTCCACAGTGAAACCAGAGGCAAAAAATGCATCCAGCTTCTCTGCCATTTACCTATCATCCTTTAGAAATCATTTTACCCCTTGGTCATCCAAGGGCCCCACTGCCTCCCTGGCTGGTTTTCTGCTTCTAATTTATTTGAAGAAGTTTTTATTGTTGGTCTTTATATTTGTTTGCAGTATGTTCCTCATAGTCCCTTTTTGACTGTCTGATCACCAACTTGCATTTTATTTGCCAGAGCCTGTGCTCCCTTTTATTTACCAGACTCAGACTAGCCTTCCAACACTTAAAGGAATCCTTCTTACCTTTACTGCTTCCATTATTATGTTTATTAACCATGCAGGCCTTTTTAAATACCCATTTGTACCTTTCCTAACCGGCAGTATACATTTTATCCATGCTTCCGGTATAGTAGCTTTAAATAGTCTCCATCCTTCCCGAAGGGATTTGACCCTCCTTTCCTTTCCCTTCCTTTCAGTAACTTCTTCACCAGCCCCCTTATTTGAGAGAAGTTACCCCTTCTAAAGTTAAACTAGGACTAGGGCGTTCTCCTTGGCGGCGCCAATGCTGTGGAACAAGCTCCCTCATTAGATATATTTTGTAATTGTTGGTTCTAACAAAATGTTGGTTTTAAATTGCTTGTAAGCCGCCCTGAGCCGCTTCAGCGGGAGGGCTGGGTAGACATTTAATAAATAAATGTGGTTGTGTTGGTCTTTTTAGGGAACTCCCTATTTATTGTTGTTGTTGTTCAGTCGCACAGTCGAGTGACTCTTCGCGACCCCATGGACAAGATCTCGCCAGGCCCTCCTGTTTTCCGCCATCCTCTGAAGTTTGCTCAATTTCATGTTCGTTGCATCTATGACACTGTCTAACCATCTCATCCTTTACCGTCCCCGTCTTCTTTGGCCTTCAATCTTTACCTATTTAGATAAATGCTAAACTTAATAGCATTATGGTCACTGTTCCCAAGTGGAACTATCACGTCTACATCTCTCACCAGGTCTTGAGCATTACTTAGGATAGAGTCCGGGATCGCCTCCCCCTGGTAGGTTCTGTGACCATCTGCTCCATGTCACAGTCATTGAGAGTATCTAGAAACCCAGTCGCTTTCTCCTGACTTGAATGCATATTGACCCAATCAATGTGTGAGTAGTTCAAATCACCTATTACAACACAATTATTTCATCTAGCTGCTTTCCTTAATTCTTTTGCTGTTTTTAAATCATTCTCTAACCTTTGATCTGGTGGGCGATAAACTCCCAGAGTTAAGCCTCCTTTTGGCCCCACTATTTCCTACCATAGCGTTTGTGTACAAAAATCTATTTCTCTTAGATTCTCTGTTTTACTGGACTGTGTATCCTCTCTGACATACAGAGCCACTCCATCTCTGACCCTTCCCTCCCTATACTTCCGATGTAATTTATATTCAGGAATCACTGTATCCTACTGATTATCCTCATCCCATCAAGTTTCTGAAATGCCCACAACGTCTATGTTCTCCTCTGACACTAAGCATTCCAACTCCCCCATTTTACCTTGGACACTTCTAGCATTTGTATATAAACATCTATAATTCCCCAGACACGTTAGACCTGCAGCCTTCCTCCTGTGGCCTCTAGACCATGCCAGGCAGTCAATATTATTTGTCACCCTCTCCATAGCCAGTCCTAATCCATTTCCGTCTAGAACAGTAACAGCCACCCCTTCGTCTCATAGAGAGGAGCCATCCCAGACCAGAGACATTTCATCTCCTGTTGGCTTTCCCCACCTTTGCTCTGCCACCTTTTTGATTTTAAGTGCCTGCAGCCTGGTTCCTTCTCGGGACAAGTAGAGGCCATCTCTTTTGTTCAGGTCCTGCTTGCTCCAAAAAGCATCTAAGTGCCTAACTAACTTAAACCTTTCCTCCCTACACCATCATATCATCCGTGGATTGAGACCCCTAATTTGTGCCTGCCTAACTGGCCCTGCGTGTGGAACAGGCAGCGCTTCTGAGAAGGCTACCTTGGAGGCCCCGGCCTTCAGTCTCCTGCCTAGGAGCCTAAAATTTTCCTCCAGGACCACACAACTGCATTTCCCCACATCATTGCTGCCAACATGCACTGTGACCTCTGGCTCCTCCCCAGAACCGTCTACTAGCCTATCTAGACTACATGTAATGTCTGCTGCCTTCGCACCAGGCAGGCAAGTCACCATTCAGTCAGTATGCGGGTTCACAACCCATGTGAACTACATGCCTAAGAATCAAATCACCAACTACCAAGAAGTCCCCTCCCTCCCTGCCGAGGGATGGTTCCTTGGTGTGAAAGGATACCTGTTCACCAACTTTAAAAGGAGTCCCTTCTGAGGGAACATTCCCCCTTTTTTCATCACAACACCTTGTTTTCCCTTGACCCTCATGCTTTTTGACAGCCACAGGGCTGCCATTCTTGGAGTGGGACACATCTAACAAGTCCCCAAGAGTCTTTTCCATGGGCCTAACTGACTGCCTCTGCTTCTCCAGGTCACCCACCCTGGCTTTGAGGTTACAAACTTGTTCCCTGAGAACCAGGAGCTCCTTGCGCCGAGCACACACTCATGATTTCTGTCCAGCTGGCAGGCAGACGTTCATGTTGCACTCAGTGCAATACACGGGATAGCCCCCAACCCCCTGTTGGCACTCTGCAATTGCCCCCCCCTATAAATTTCCTACTTATGTAGATCTGCTTGTGGAAGGTGTGGTTACCCTTTCAGGGACGTGGAGGGACTAGTGTCCTGGCTTCCTCACCCTGCTGCTGAACTCGAACGTCTGCTAAACCCGCCTGCTCTCTCCAGTCTGAAACATTATTACGTGTCCATAAAATGCTGAAATCTAATATCCAGTATGGGTATTTAGAGGATATCTGGAGAAAATTCAGCCTCAGCATTTGCAATGAGGAATTTGTGGGAAGGAACAAGTCATTTCAACTCCATATCCAGCAACTACTGCCGAGTGAAGTTTTAGATATTCTTTTTGATGGCAACTTCTGGAAGCAAACGTTTACCAAACGAGAGAGCAATAAGGCTGAAACCAATATGGAGAAACAAGATCACTTTGTCAATTATAAAACAGGGAAAAGGTAACCTGAGTAGTAGGCATTGCTAGTTCTCATTAGATGACCTAGAGCAACTACGATGCTGGATGACGGCCATATATGTTGGTCATGCAAATGGACATTGATTTTGCAATAAATGGATCTCAAAGCCAGCATCATACCCAGGAGGCCTGCCTTGAAGAGGAATGCTTTCTCACTAGGGCCTGGCAATTGTTGTCTTAAATTACAAGAACCTGAGCCCGAAGCACAGAAGGAACCATTTGCTCTTTGGGGCTGCAATCCCTTACCTATGTTGACACCCTTGTCCTAATTAAACACGCAAGAGCTTCAGGTGGGCAGACATGTTGGTCTGAAGCAGCAGAACAAAGTCTGAGTCCAGCAGCACCTTTAAGACCAACTAAGTTTTATTCTGAGTAAAAGCTTTCGTGAACATGCACACAAAAGCTTATGCCCAGTATAAAACTTTATTGTCTTAAAGTTGCCACTGGACTCAGACTTTGTTCTACACAAGAGCTTCATTAGCATGCTCTGAATGCCGACTCTTGAGTTGTGGTTTGGTATTATAATTATCTCCCTTATAAATAAAAGCCGAATGGTGGTGGCACTTCTCTAGAACATTCCACACGCTCCAAAATCAGTTCGCTCTCTGATCTGTCATTCAGAGGGTCTCCCTATCCACTGGCTGCTTTGCCTGAGTCCTGCCTCCAACATTCTAAACATTTTGCTAATCCTCTCCCCCCCATAGCCAGTCAGAACACAGAGGTTATTTGCATATGCAGCCACATTGGCCTCTGCCTCAGAACACAGAGGTTGTTTGCATATGCGACTTGATTGGCTTTTGTCTCTAATATTCTAAACAGATTTGCTGTTCTGAGGTAAAATGTGTCCAATCTCCAGGTGAGGGCTGGAGATCACTCAGAATTACAACTGCTTTCCAGATGGCAGAGATCATGGTGGGCTCTGTATCCTTATATGCTGCTGAGGTGGCCCCCGTATGACAGCCAATGTGACGTAGCAGTCAGGGCTTCACAGCATGGGAGAGGCTGCAGGTGTATGGGGGGTGGAAAGCTGAAGAGTGAGGGGAAAATAAAGGTAGGTTAATGATTGGCTGGGAAGGAGATAGGGTTGCCAACTCCAGGTGGGAAATTCCTGGAGATGTGAGGGATGGAGCCTGGAGAGGATGAGGTTTCAGGAGGCATGGGACCTCGGACAGGTACAAAGCCATAGACTCCACCCTCCAAATCAACTATTCCCTTCTGGGGAACCATCGTTGCCAATCTCCAGGTGAGGGCTGGAGATCACTCAAAATTACAACTGTTCTTTAGGTAGCAGAGATCAGTTCCTCTGGAGAAAATGGTGGACTCAGTGTCATTATACCCTGCTGAGGTCGCCACAGCAAATTGACACTGAGTGTCCAAGGCCGGGGCACCCGCCCAGAGCCTCTTTCTAGAGGCCATTGTATTTATTTCCACAATGGGCCTTTTTCCTAGTTATGTATAAACAAGGGAAACATAGGACGCAGCAGAGTAGGGGATTTTATCTTTTCTTCTGGTTCTTCTCCTCATACTATCTTCACTTTCCCTATACCTTACAGGTCCTTTCTGCACTAGACCTTAAATCCTGGTTCAACCCTGTCCCTGAACTTACATTCTACACCAAACACGAGTTCACCCCTGTAATTATCTCGGAGCATTTTTACATTCTACACTAAATGCGAGTTCACCCCTGTAATTATCTCAGGGCATTTTTTGATTCCACATTACACTGAGGTCACCCCAGTTTCATCCCACACTTGTCCTGGGATAGACGGATGCTGTTATAACCAGGGATAAATGCAAGGTATTGGGTTCTGAGTTGAACTCTGATAAAACCAGGGATGAGATCCAAGTGCAGAAATGACCACAGTCTCTGTACCTTGTCCCACTTTCCTGCTTCCTTCCTTCCCATTTAGCTGTCTCATTTTCTTCTGTCAAGCAATTCCCCTCTAGTCCTTTGCTCCCCTCACAGCTTCTTCCCTTTCACTACTTCTTCCCCTTTCCTTCAGCCACTATTACTATTGGCAGAATTGGGAGAACTAGGATCTGCAATGACTTTGGGCCAAAACTCAGGTTCCAGCTATCTGTAGGTGAAGTTTAGGTGGCAGTGTGTTTGGTGCAAGGATATGAGCTGCCATAGAATGGTTCAATCCAGACTTCCGGTTTATGGCGACACACTGGCGGACGCATCTCCCGGACCTCCCGGGGATGTGATCTGCGCACCAGTGGAAAGGAGGTGGAGCGATGGGTCGCTACCCCTCCCCTGGAGCCTTGGCAAAAGGCTCATAGCCATGGGGCTTTTGAGGGGCGACATGTTTGCCAGTGAGATGCTGGGGAATTGAGGCACTCCTCCGCCTCGACGGTCCTGCCACTGAGTGTCTGTATGGATCTAGAGCCACTGACCGGGACAAGTGTCGGAGATCGAGCATTTTGGACATGTGCCAAGTGAGGTCATATGACCAATAATGAACAGTGAGTCAGGTTAAAGCGAATACGTGAATTTAAAAAGAAAGCTACCCTTTGGGAATGGTAAAAAAGTGAGTGGGGGAGGGGCCTCTCCCATGTGCATGAACTAAACAACGAAATACTAAGGGGGGAGTGGAAGAGACTTACCAGAGCACGGATAAGCGTATGGGCATATTTCAGAGACTTTAGCGAGTTTTCATAAAAGTAAACAATCCATAAAGATGGCGGGGAAGAGGGCAGAGAAAGACAAACCAGCAAAAGTGAAACTAGCCAGGACCATGAGCCTTCGACCGGAAGAGGTCACTGAGTTCTCTAAAATGTTGGCAGATTCCTTGCGCCCTCTGCTGGACCAGATGACTAACATCAGACAACAGCTGATGACTCTAAACCAGAATCTTGCAACTCAGCAGCTCCAACTGACTGAGACTTTAAAAATAACGGCACAGACGGCTGAGAAGGTGAAGGAAATGGATGACAACACTAAAAAAGTAAAGAAAAAGGTGCAAAAGCTGGAAAAGAAACAAGCTTTGGAAGAATCACAACTCTTACAGCTGCAAATGGAGAAAGCAGATTTGGTCCTATGGTTTCAAGGGGTCCCAGAAGTAAAAGATGAGAATCTAAAGCAGCTCCTGAGTGAAGCATTAGCCCCAGTTACAGATCTGAAAGCGGAGTATCTTGCAAGCAAAATGGATGTAGTCTACAGGTCCTATTCCGTGTACATCAAGAAGAATAATCTGCCTGGGGAAATAGTAGTCAGATTCTCAAAGAGGCATGTGAGGGATTCTATCCTGAAAGCAACTACAGGAACACCCTTGAAAATCGGGGACAATACCATCAGAATTCTAAAAAATATCCCATTTCAAATAAGGCAAAAGTGAAAAAATATAAAGACTTAATCCTTTTCCTACAAACAAACAGCATTGTCTACAGATGGTTAATTCCAGAAGCCATCATTTTCAAACTACACGATAAAAAAGAAAAGATTGACTATGTCTCCAAAGCACGTGAGTTCCTGAGAGGGCAGCTGGGAGAGACAGTCAAGGTTGAGAAGGAAAAAGATGACAGCAAATCCAGTCACGAATTGGACTCAGTGTCTTCTGACGAGGACTCTCTTTCTGATAATGCCCCCAAACGTACATTATATGCCCCCAAACGTACATATAAATTGAGGATTAGAAAAGATAAGGCAAAATGAAGGCTGAAGGACTCTGAATTGTGCCTTAAAACTTTACTTTTATTATGGGATGCTCTGGGGGTTCTCTTAAACAGTTAAATCAATAGATAAAAAGATTAAAAAATCATGCATAACCGACTATGTTCAAAGTAATACTAACAATTTAAGATTAACATTTATATAAGCTGTTGTTATGATCTCCTATACTTGGGGTTTTAGTTAGTAGTGGTTTTCTTTCCTTTCTCCCTAGATGTAGTTACTCTTTTCTAATTTTTCGTTGTAGTTTGTAGTCTATTAAAAAATGCAATTAAAAATACCCTCCAGGGGGGCCTAAAAAATGGTTCAATCCGGTACAGTGGTAGCAGAGAGAAGTGCCCAGGTAATATATTTGGAGAGGGACATGTGGCTGGTTGCAGGTGCTTTATTTGCAAACCTGAGGGCTTCCTCTGGCCCCACTGTGTGGATTTCTCTACCTGCATTCTGGAGATGAGTTCAAAAAATTTTCTCCCTCTCCCAAAATACTTGAACTGGAGAGCATCCAATGAAGCCGATGGGCAGTAGGTTCAGGATGGACAAAAGAAAATACTACTTTACACAGACAGAGAGCGATTAAAATGTGGAATTCACTGCCAGAGAATGTCGTGATGGCCACAGGAATGAACAGCTTTAAAAGGGGATTAGATAGGTTCATTGAGGATAAGGTCTTCAATGGCTACTAGCCATGGTGATTGAGGGGAACCTCCACATTCAGAGGCACTAAGCCTCTGAATCCCAGATCCAGGAAGCAACAGCAGGGGAAGGCCTTGGCCTCTATGCCCTGTTCTTGGCCATCCAGAAGAACTGGTTGGCCACTGTGTCAGACAGGATGCTGGACTAGATAGACCATTGGTCTGATCCATCAGGGCTCTTTTATGTTCTTATGTTCTAAATTAAACATAACTGTGCTTTAGTTCAGTCATACCTTGAACGGGATTGCTCATGGCAGCTATCAAATTAATAGTTACATGTTTCTAAATTCAAGGAAGCCAATGGACATAGAATGATGTCATTCTGTTTGGTGGTGGAAAGTGCTGTCAACTCACAGCTGACTTATGGCGACCCCGTGGGGTTTTCAAGGCAAGAGACATTCAGAGGTGTTTTGCTATTGTCTGCCTCCGCGTCACAACCCTACTGTTCCTTGGAGGTCTCCCGTCCAAATACTGGCCCTGCTTAGCTTCCGAGATCTAATGAGATAATGCTAGCCTGGGTGTCACTCCGTTTAAGATTGCCTTATTATCATGGTTTTTAGTTGACTGCTTTATGCATTTCTCTGCAGTTTTTAATGCAGTTTTTGCCTACTATGATTTGTTTAAATAATATGGTTGTTGGTTGCCTGGTGGGCTTACATAAGCTGAAAAGCAGAATGCTGCCGCCCAGGGGTCGTTTTGTAGAAAAAGAGCTAGGGGAACTCATTAGCATAACTCATTAGCATATGCCACACCCCCTGACATCACCAGAAGTGTGTTATAAGGCCACACCCCCTGACATCACCGGAAGTGCATCATAAGGCCACACACCCCGCCCCCAACGGTCCCGGCC
>NW_015168091.1:328058-328631 GCF_001447785.1 Gekko japonicus | reverse complement strand
GGAAGCAACTTACCCTCCCTCTTCTCCTGACTCCTCCTGGCTAAATGAGGGCCGGAAGCGGGGCGGCCGGAAGCAGGGGGCGGGGCTTCATCATGTGCCCCACCCCCCGTACCTCACCCGGGGGAACTGCGATCCCCCGCGATCCCCCCCGAAATGACCTCTGCTGCCGCCACATAAATATTGTGATTTGGGGGCTGTTAAATACCTTCCCCATGCACAGTTCATCCTACCTTTTTGAAGTCAAAGGTATAAAAAGCTGTTGTACCTGGTGAAAACAAGGGCAAGATAGCTCAAATCATTTTTAGTCAGACCCCAAAGGGAAACATTCTCATCTGGCGAGTGGCCTACATAGCAACATGATTGTGTGCGGGGGTCATTTCGTAGAAAAAGAGGTGCAGGAGCTCATTAGCATAACTCAGCATAATTTATTTGCATATGCCACACCCCCTGACATCACCGGAAGTGTGTCAGACGGCAACACCCACCGCTCAGGCTCCACTGGACTGTTTTGGATTGCTAGCTATTGGGGGGGGGGGGGTTACGTGCAAATTGTTCCTTGCAGAGGCGCGAGCG
>NW_015168091.1:317286-327950 GCF_001447785.1 Gekko japonicus | reverse complement strand
TGAGGGCTGCTGGGAGCAGGGGGCGGGGCTTGTTGCATGTGCCCACCCCCTGGGCGGAGCTCCGCTCCTGTGCGCCTCTGCAGGAAATGACCCCTGATTGTGTGAGAATTTAACACTTTTTTCTTATTGTATTAGCATAGGACTAAAAAACCCCACACACAAACATACTTTTCTGGAAAGGCTTTTCAGGAACTGCACAAACTACAGGGGGGATTTGTTGTGAAATCTCTTTCTTCAGAAGTTTCCAAGAAAATGTTGACATGCTTTTGAAGTCCAGGATAGACCTAGGTCTAGTGTACATTGTTCGATGGATGATTGATTTTTTTCCTATGCATTTATGTTTTGCCAGAAAACAGCAAGCTTGTCTTCTTGCTGCTTCAGGAGGAGCGAAGAAGAAGAAGAAGTTTTATACCCTGTTCTTCACTACCCAGAGGAGTCTCAGAGCAGCTTACAATCACCTTCCCTTCCTCTCCCTACAACAGACACCCTGTGAGGTAGGCAGGACTGAGAGGGTCCACCACTCTTAACCACTACACCATACTGGCTCTCACAAAAACACAAAACAAAACAGATCCAACTGCCTTCCCAAAGCCTACATAAACAGAAAAGTCTTTACTAAAAACAATATAAGTAGGTGCCAGCTGAAAAGCTAGGTGGAGTCCTAGAGTCAGGGTGCCACCACTTCAAAGAAACTTTGTCTGGTTATCACTCACGTCATCTCACCTCTGAAGGTGGGGATCCATTGAGTGGCTGTTTCTCAGAAGACATGTACTGGGAGAAAAACAGATATAGAAGTACTATATAGGACTGACCACATTTCTATGAGGGAGGAGGGATTGTGTCTACACATGCCCAGTGGTCTTGTCCCACCTCCTACCCTCCTCCATCATAATGTCTCAAAAAAGCTGCATGCAGGGCCGGCTCACCCACTAGGCAAACTAGGCATTCGCCAAGAGCGCCGGACCCTGGATGAGACGGCTGGCCCTGGATGGGGCACCAAACTGTGCCTCCCCCCTGCCAAAAGCCCGTGCGCCATTGCCGCTCCCAGCCACGTGGCGTGTGGGGTGCGAAAGGGGCTGACGAAGGCAGGTTGCACCTTTCCTCGCTCCTCCCTGCTTCATCGCGCAGACGGCCCCCCCGGGAAGCAGCCTGCCCAGCAATTGTTGCAGCCCGCGGGGGTAGGTGGTGGGCTCGCTCTCGGTGGGTCACTCACAGCTGGGGCTGCGCTCTGGCCCCACCTCCCTGCCCGGGCCCTGCTCTTGAGGCGGCGGGGCGAGAAGAGGGATCAAGCGAGGAGGAGAAGGAGGAGAAGGCAGGGTGGCGGCATCATCGACTGGGGGTTTGGGCGGGGATGCCTGCCTCCTTCCTCTGCCTCGCTTCGGCCGGACCCGCCATGATAAAATCCCTCTGCCCTTCTGCCTCTGTCTTCCGCCCCCCCCCGCCTGCAAAAAAAAAGAAAGCGGCTGGCCTGGCGAGGCACCAGGGCCAGGCTAGTTACAGAGGGTAGTTACAGGGGCTCCTCCCTTTAGACAAGATGTGCCAAATGTTTTAGCACAAAGCTGCCCTAGTCATGTTGAATTATATATACGTGGCCCCCAGGGCAGGGAGCTGGCTTGGCGAAGGGACGCACCTTGCACCCAAGCAGGATGGAGGAGGCGCTGCCCCAGGCGGAGCCCCGGAGGATGGCACTGCTAGTCCGCTCCCCTCCCCCCGGCCATCTAGCCCAGTGCCTGTCTCTGGCATGGTAGGCAGGCCTCTTCCCCCCGCCGCCCCACCCACAAAAAAAAGAAAGCGGCCAGCCTGGAGTGGCAAGGTTGGAGCGGAGCTCGGCACGGGGAGGAGGCGCAGCTGAGATGGGCCAGAGGGAGAGCCACGCGGGCAAGCGGGGGCCCCAGGAGGTTTTGGGCCATCAGGGCTGGTGCACGGGCGACCGCCCTACTCGGGTCATCCGGGGCTCTCTTTCCGGGTGCCGAAGCCAGGGAGTCCGGCTGCCACTCTTCCGAGGATGGCAGCAGAAGGTGAGTCCGGGTGGGGAGGCCAACTGGGGGTGGGAGAAGTTGGACTTCCTTCTTTCCAGGCCCCGCATGGAGGTTGGCAACCCCGTAATTGGGCACACATGGGGGGCGGGCGCCAGAAGGTAGCCCTGCCTAGGGTGCAAAAAAAACTCGGGCCGGCCCTGGCTGCATGTGTATACAAACTTTACTTGTGCAGACTCTACCTTTTGCAGGGTTCCTGATTGTACAGGGAGAACAATCATATCGTTTCCCCACTTGGGGGTTAGCTACATGAAATGCAAGGAGCTCCACGTCTTTATACACAAGCAGCTTCACACTGGAGCAATTTGTGTACTTGCAGAGACACTTTTGATTGGCAAAATGGCAGGAGAGAGCCCAAAAAGTACCCTCCATTTGCACCATAATCCATCATTTGCTGCCCTCCTACACAGGACTCCCAACAAATTGCCTCGCTAGGCCCTGCATGTCTAGAAGGCATGGAGGGGCCAATGGGTACAAACTCACTGTCTTCCTATGCACACAGACTGTACATACTTTGTCATGTACAGTCGGTACATATGAAAGATTCTGGAAGCTACAGGCAATTGTTGTTCTTGTGGGATGCCTGATGTCAAACTGCATCCCAAATGTATCCCCATTTACTATAACATCAGAACACATCCTTCACTCCCACACCTGATTTTAAAACATCATGCAACTATGAAATTACCACATCCCCTCAAATCTCTTTCAAGGCGATGTCAATGACCCTCAATTAGTTTTCCAGGGTAGCAATTTAGTATCAGCTTCCTGTTGGGGCGTCTTGTCAGGGTAAATTAAGGAGGTTCCCAAGAAGGCACTTGTTTGGCTGTTGTGTACCAAACAGATAAAGGCTGAACAAGACTTTTATCTTGTTTAGATCAATTAACTATGAGTGTGTACAGATGTATGTTTTCTTTAAAAAAAAAAAAAAAAAAGAGCCGGCATGATTTTTATGCCCTTGGGGATGAGTCTGGCTTCCTTCTGCCTTTGGTGTTCAAAGGATACACGGACTCGCCTCTGCAACAAACACCAATTTCTTTGTCTGTTTGGCCGCTCTCCCAATGCTACTGGTAGGCTCTCTTATCTTTTCTTTCTTTGTTTCGAACACCATTCATAGGACTACACGTTTAAACAAACATCTAACATTTTTAAAAATTGATTTGAAAAACTCCTCTGGGGAAAGGGTGTCAGCAAGCTGCCAATTTTCTTTTCTGTTGGTTCTTCATGTATGCGCTTGATGCTTTTGCTTTCATATGTAGACCTGTTGATGCGCTCAATTGCTTAGCTGCTGGAACGTCTATAACTCTCAAGGCCACAGGTGGTTGCTGCTGGATAGTTGCTTGGATGATCTCACGAAGAACCGTGGGAAGGAGATAGCTTGTGCCGCCTAGAAGCGTTTGCTCCCAGGCCCGATGGCGCGTGCTGGAACTCCCGCAATTGGGCCTCAGTTGTTTGAATGTACTATAACCTGCCATGCTCGTTGCTCCCCCCTCATTCCTAACAGTGATCCTGTACATGCACCTATAGCTTCAAATAAAGTAAAACCTTCCTGCAAGAGTGTACTTCATTGATGCTGTGGGGAAGCCTGACAAAGGGGAGGATTGCTTCATGACATCACAGATGTCCAGCCAATCGAGATTCTGTATACCTCTTCTGCTTCAGAATCAGCGGAATCCATTTCCCTGACCTTGATCCTTGAGGGAAGGTCCTATGTGTAACAACAGTGTGATGATAGATCCAGGTGGGCAGCCGTGTTGGTCTGAAGCAGTAGAACAAAGTCTGAATCCAGTGGCACCTTGAAGCCCAAGAAAGGAGACGTAACACTGCACAGCCATTCACCCCACCTCCTGTTCGCTACCTCCATGCTCGAGAGAAGACAAATGTAGTGTAACAACAGGGTCTCCGTCAGGGCTATTTTGGGGCAGGAACGCACAGGAACGGAGTTCCGACTGGCTCCCGAGTTGGCCACGCCCAGCAGGAACTCATTAGCATAATAGGCCACACCCAACAGCAGGAACTCATTAGGATTGGCTACATTAGGGGTGTGTGGCCTAAGATGCAAAGGAGTTCCTGCTACCAAAAAAGCCCTGGGTTTTGACAACAAACAAGGTAAACAGAATAAGAAGCAAAAGGTGGGTGTGGCTGGATGACCACACTTCTGGTAACATGGGAACGCGGCCTAATATGCTAATGAGCTGTGCTGTCAGGGGTGTGGCCTAATATGCTAATGAGCTCCTGCTGGGCTTTTTCTACAAAAAGTGCCCTGGTCTCCATTATTTGACCTTAGTATTCCACAATTAAGAAGGATACGTTTACACATCAGTCTCCAAGTTTGACATATTTAATTGCCTCTCTGTGTTTTCCCTTGAGCAAATTTAGAGTCCAGTGGCACCTTGAAGACCAACAAAGGTTTATTCAAGTTATGAGCATTCTATAGACGGGCTATTGAAATTGAATCCAAACAAATGATGATCATGTGGACTTGACTTGTTATCTGTTTGGGTTTTGCATCTGTTAAAACATCTTCATTATGTTAAATGGTAACCATATAAACCAAGCTTGTTATTCCCGACTCTGTTAAATATCTTCATTATGTTGTATGGTAATTTACTGCTCAACCTCTGCCTATATGTATGGACTGGTAAG
Organism: Gekko japonicus; assembly: GCF_001447785.1. NCBI lineage: Eukaryota > Metazoa > Chordata > Lepidosauria > Squamata > Gekkonidae > Gekko > Gekko japonicus. The sequence continues at coordinate 323,268 of NW_015168091.1, read as the reverse complement.
TTCCATTTCACTGCATCTGAGGAAGTGTGTGTGCACACAAAAGCTCATACGTTGAATAAAACTTTGTTGGTCTTAAAGGGGCCACTGGACTCAAACTTTGTTCAACAGTGTGATGAGGTAGCTTTCCAAAGCTAGAGCAGCTCCTGATTTGATGTATATCCAGAGTCTACTAAGATTATGTTCCCAGGATGAATTCATATCGCTGTCTTCCTTACAGCCCATTTAAACATTTGGACCCCTACACAGCATTCTGTTGAAAGGGAACATCCATGGCACATGTGTGTTACAGGCTAACACATGCAGTTTCTTCACACCAATGTGGCCACTGTTTGGGATATACAGTACTGGTCTACAGTTACAGTGCATATATGAGCTATGCAGAGTAAGAGTCTTTTAAGCATTATTCCTGCCACACAGGCTGCCAGTACAAGTAACACACATTTCAGCCGCTACTGTATATGCAGCCTAACCTTAAGCATGTTTATTCAAAAATCCTGCTTTGTTTGGTGAGACTTTATTTCAACAAACTTTGCAGTGGATGGGAGACTCCTAGCACCTTACCCTTTTGGAAAAACTTCTGCAGAATTTCCTCAGAGGCTTATAACAATGAATGTTTATAACAATAATTAACAAGCCATATTAATTTTCGTGTTGACTGTTTTTATTTGCTTTTCAACAGAGGCCAAGAGAAAGCTATTAATACCAGGGAAATATCGCCCCTCCAGTTTTAGAGGCCTGAGCCACACAGGCTAAAGTCACTGAATAATTTACACTCACAGACAGTTCTGATATTTCCTCTGGGCTTGTGGTGGAACGACAGAGTCTCCAGGTGAAAAGACATTAAATTTGGCCACAGAGATTTGTGCATATCCCTGATACTTATCTAACTTTTTTTCCCCTTTGCAGTTGGCAGAATGGTAGAATATTGCTGAGTCTGCACAGATTTCATTGCTGACAAAAAAGAAACCAAAAGCGGCTTCAACTTCTTGCTACCTACATTATCACTCCTGCCACAGGTGGCTAGAAATCAGTGGTCCAGTATCCGAGTCTTGGCCTGGGGTTTAATTGATTGCACAGGAGATAGCCCAGGCTAGCCTGATTTCGTCACATCTCAGAAGCTAAGCAGGGATGGCCCTAGTTAGTATTCGGATGGAGAGACCACCAAAAAGTCCAGGGTTGTGATGCAAAGGCAGGCAGTGGCAAACCACCTCTGAATGTCTTTTGCCTTGAAAACCCCATGGGTCCCCATGTCAACTGCGAAATGACAGGGGGGGAAACGCACAGGAGGATCATCATAATCTTAAAATATTCAGACTTGGGCGCAAACTGCTTTTCTTCTGGTGTGAGAAGGATGAAGAATCCATTTTGACACACACACACACTAGGGCTGCCAAGTGGGGGCGGGGGGCGGGTAAACCCCCGCTTCGGAGGCCCGATTCCCGCTGCCACAGAATTGGGCCCCAGGGGGAACTCCGCCCCCTCGAAGCGCAGTGTGGCTGCGTCACCAGAGGTCAACCACGTCAATCACGTTGTGGGCATGGCCCTGATCATCGGAGGGAAAACTCGATGGTTTTCCCTCCGACGATCAGGGCCACGCCTTCAACGTGATCGACGTCGCGCGTCACTTCCGGTGACGTGCTGGCTGTGCGCGCGCACTTTGCACGCACGCATCAAAGGACAGCTCCCAGAGTCCGGCGAGGCTCCTCCACCGGTAAGATATTTTGACTTGGCAACCCTAACACACACACACCCTCCAGGCTTTGATTGGGTTTTTGGCCTGGCTGCTACTGCTTCTCCATCGGGCCTCAATGAGGACAAGTCATTCGTCATTTACTTCTCATGACACGTACACAGTCCTCTTCAGGCACCCTTCTGTGACTAGGGTTGGCAGCTCCGGGTTGGGAAGTACCTGGATAGTTTGAGGGTAGAACCTGAGGAGGGCAGGGCTTGGGAAAGTGACTTCAATGGAGTATAATGTCACAGAGCCCACCTTTCAAAGAGGACATTATCTCCAGGGCAATGGATACCTGTCACCTGGAGATCAGTTATAATAGCAGGAGATCTCCAGCCTCCATCTGGAGGTTGGCAACCGTAGCTGTGACCCAGACTACAGCCTTGAGAATTACTGCTCTACAGCGATGCCCTTCTTGTTAAAAACAAACAAACCACAACTAATGCCTTTGTGAGGTTTTCGACAACTGACGTTGACCACATTTTATTGGATTTTCTTCATAACTGCACTGATTTTTAAAATCAAGATCGTAAGTACGGGGGGGGGGGGGGGGAGAATATGTGTCCTGTTAAAAAATAAAAACTCAGAAGATCTCCAATGGTGCCAAGCTTGCCTAATGCCGATTAGCGATGCCCATTAAGCAATCATTTATGGATTTGCCGTGAGTGTTCATAGATACTAATGGGTTTTAAAATTCCTCAGGAATCCTCAAAGGTCAAAGGAAGAAAATGAAGTATGAAGTGATAAAAAATAGATTAGGTGACTAATGGACAGGTTGTATATAGAATGGTTCCAGCGTGAAACTCTACATTTTTGCCATGCAGGAACCAGCAAAGGGATGTCTTGGGAGCCCTTTTGCCCATGAAAACAGGACATCTGGATTTGCAAAGATACTGCTTAGAAGTGCCAGCTTTATCTTATCACTCACAGATCAGCATCATCTATATATCTGTATCCATGACATTCATCTAGTGCCAGTTCAAACTTAAAGGCTTTTAAAAAAACACACACACACCCCATGAACTTGCCATGAACCATCATATGATGGGCTTCAATGGAATTCTACTGAGGCAGGAGCCCGGCCCTTCCAATACATGTCCGGATAGTTATTCACATCCCTTAAAATTTGCCCATTTAATGTAGAGTCCCAAAGCCTAGGTATAATAGATAGGTACTCCCAGGGCTTTTTTTGTAGAAAAAGTCCAGCAGGAACTCATTAGCATAATAGGCCACACCCAGCAGCAGAAACTCATTAGCATATTAGGCCACACCCCCTGACTGCACCACTCATTAGCCTATTAGGCCGCATTCCCATGTTACCAGAAGTGTGGTCATCCAGCCACACCCACCTTTTGCTTCTTATTCTGTTTACCTTGTTTGTTGTCAAAACCCAGGGCTTTTTTGGTAGCAGGAACTCCTTTGCATGTTAGGCCACACACCCCTAATGTAGCCAATTCTAATGGGTTCCTGCTGTTGGGTGTGGCCTATTATGCTAATGAGTTCCTGCTGGGTGTGGCCAACTTGGGAGCAAGCCGGAACTCCGTTCCTGTGCGTTCCTGCCCAAAAATAGCCCTGGGTACTCCAATGCTCCAAAAAGCTACTCAGATGTAGGTGAGTGCGGCAGTGGCAGAGCATCTGCTTTGCATGCAGAAGGTCCCAGGTTCAATCCCTGGCATCGCCAGTTGAAAGGACCAGTCAGGAGGTGATGGGGGAAACCTATGCCTGAAAGCCTAGAGAGCTGCTGCCAGACTGAGTGGGTGATGCTGACCTTGTTGGACCGAGGGTCTGATTCAGTACAAGGCAGTCTGGACTGAGAAATACCTGGAGATTTTTGGGGTGGAGCTTGGGGAAGGCAGGGTTTGGGGAGTGGCCTCAGCAGGGTATTTTGCCACAGAGCCCAACACCCAAAGCAGCCATTTTCTCCAGGGGAACTAATCTCTGTTGGCTGGAGATCAGTTGTAATACCACGAGATCTCCAGGAACAGCCATGGCACATAAATGTAGTAAGTGGACTGTGACCTGGCCCATTAGGTCTGGGTTTTTATTGACCACTTTCCGTTTAGTGTTAAAATAATCTCTTCAGTGACCATGCAAAAGACCCCTGTGTCAGAGGTTAAATTTATTAGCCTTGTTCCTATCACTCTCCTGAATAAAAGTGCCTCAGTGCTGACTCCCGGTCTGAATCTTGTCTGTTAGCTGGAAAAGGGAGATAGCGCCAGTCTACAGTAACACTTCGTATGGGATAAGGACTGGGGAGGCCTGAGTTCAAATCCCCGCTCAGCCTTGAAGCTCAAACCCATCACTCTCCCTCAGCCTAAATTATCTCAATAAAATGGAGGAGGGAAGAACCACGGACACTGTCCTAAATTCCCTAGTGGATTGGTGAGTGTGGGCATTGGTGTTGTGGCCCAATGCACCTATAGGGTGGGGGTGCTCAGCAGACTGTAGAGTGGCTGGGATTCCATGCCAGCCTTTGCCCACCAAGGAGCAGAGGTCCATCAGTGGCTATTAGCCACAAGGTATAGATAGGGACTCTGGGGCAAGTGATGCTCTGTCTTCTTGGTGCTTGGGGGGGGGGAAACTAGGGTTGGCAAGTCTGGCAAACTCACCGGCGGGGGAGTCTCGGAAGAGTCCGGGAGCAGGCTTGGTATGCGCGCGTGCGTGCCGCCGCCACATCACCAGAAGTGACGTGCGACGTTGCTGACATTGGGGGCGTGGCCCAGCTCGTCGGGGGGAAACCCAACGTCAGCACGTGGCTGCGTCAGCTTTGGGGGGCGGAGTTCCCCCCGGGGCCCGATTCTGCCGTGGTAGAAATCGGGCCTCCAAAGCAGGGGTTTCCCCGCCCCCCGCCCCCATTTGGCAACCCTAGGGTCAACAGTGGGAGGGCTTCTAATGTCCTGGCCCCACCAGTGGACCTCCTGATGGCACTGGTATTTCTGGCCACTGTGTGATACAGAGTGTTGGGCTGGATGGTCCTTTGGCCTGATCCAACATTGGCGTCTCTTATGTTCTTATGTTCTTAACCGCTGTGTCAGGAAGTTCTTCCTAATGTTTAGCAAAAAAAACTTTTCTGATTTAATTTCAACCCATTGGTTCTGGTCTGACCTGATGGGGCAATAGAAAACAACTACGCACCATCCTCTAGATGACAGCTCTTCAAGTACTTGAAGATGGTTATCATCATATCATCTCTCTGTTGTCTCTTCTCCAGGCTAAACACACCCAGCTCCTTCAACCTTTCCTCATAGGATTTGATCTCCAGACCCCTCACCGTCTTTGTTTCCCTCCTCTGGATATGTTCCAGCTTGTCTATATCCTTCTTAAATTGTGGTGCCCAGAACTGAACACAGTACTCTAGGTAAGGTCTAACCAGAGCAGAGTAAAGCGATACCATCACTTCACATGATCTGGACACTATACTTCTGTTGATACAGCCCAAAATCACATTTGCCTTTTTAGCTGCCACATCACACTGTTGATTCATGTTCAGTGTATGGTCTACTAAGACCCCCTAGATCCTTTTCACATGCACTACTGCCGAGACAAGTCTCCCCCATCCTATAATTGTGTATTTGATTTTTCCTATCTAAATGCAGAACTTTACATTTACCCCCACTGAAACTCATTTTATTTGTTTTAGCCCAGTTCTCCAGCCTGTCAAGATCATCCTGTATCCTGACTCTGTCTGGTGTAGTGGTTAAGTGTGCTGACTCTAATCTGGGAGAACCGGGTTTGATTCCCCATTCCTCCACTTGCACCTGCTGATGTGACCTTGGGTCAGTCACAAGCTCTGGCACAGCTGTCCTTGAAAAAGAGCAGTTTGTGTCAGAGTTCTCTCAGCCCCACCCACCTCACAGGGTGTCTGTTGTGGGGAGGGGAAGGGAAAGGAGTTTGTAAGCCGCTCTGAGACTCCCAAGTGAAGGGCGGGGTATAAATCCAATCTCTTCTTCTTCTTCATCATGCTTGCTGCCCCTCCCAATTTATTATCATCTGCAAATTTAATAAGCATTCCCTCTATTCCTTGATCCAAATCATTGATAAAGATGTTGAACAAAACAGGTCCTGCCCCCTGAGCACAAAGCATTCTTGTGCCTTAGACCTGAGGGCAATTCCTGCCATTCTCTCATGCCAGATGGACCTTCCTCTGCCTCCCCCTCCAGCATCTGCCCCAAGCTCAGCCTCACTATGGGCTTTAAAGCCCTCCCCAGAAGCCAGAGCCACCCCAGGGTCTCAGTCCTATCCACTCTTTC
>NW_015168091.1:299030-317266 GCF_001447785.1 Gekko japonicus | reverse complement strand
TCAACCCATTGCATGTGTTTCCAGCCAGACCAAATCCACCTTTGGGGGTGGCTCACTGTCAACTTTGTGCCAGCACTGCCACTCCCCCCTCCTGCTACAGCCTGACTCCTGGCCAAGAAAGGGCCTCCGCCATCTCTTCCCAGCTATAGTAAAAATGTGATTAAAATATGGCTGACGACACTCTAAACTACACATTGCTTACTTCTTTCGATGGTTCTATTTGCTAACAAACGCAAATTAAAAAATTGCAAAAAGAAGAATTCCACAATGGAAAAGCTGCACAGAGGTTTGGGTTGTGTTTTTTTTCAGGGGAGGGGGCTGGGAGACCATATGCCTTCACTGCTTTAATACTCCCCCCCCCCTTCATCTTCTGAAACCGTTAGCCTTTAATAAGCAATGCTGTAAACCTCCACACCCAAATCCAGGTGGTTTCCATTTACAATTGCAAAGACATACACAGACTAGAGACGTTCAATACTTTTACAAAAGGACCTGATTCTAACAAATATTCACCTACAGCTGTCAGCAGCCGTTTATTCTATCACACATCTCTACAATATTTATTTTATGCATGTATTACTGTGTAACTCTAACCAGAGTTACACTCTTCTAAGCCCATTGAATCCAGTGGACTTGGAAGGGCATAACTTTGTTTAGAATTGTACTGCTAGCCCCCTTTTTTATTTATAAAGTTCCCAAAGCACTTACAAAAATGGGCGAATGTATAAATATCAGTGACTGAGGCTAGTGCTAACATTCTCTGGTGGAAAAAATTGTCACATGTTTTGGAACCTTCTGACCTCCTGTCCCTTCTGGGAGATTGTGGAAATCAGAAGAAATGTTTGGTGTCTTCTGAGAAGTTGCTTTCGGCGCCTGATGTTTGGAAAAGTAGGAGTCTGGGATTGTCAGAAGTGGTACCATGGTGAAGAAACTCCTTCCCAACTGAGATTTTGTGAGTTTACCTATTTTACACACCATTAAAGTAACATTGTACCATCTAAGTAATGTCGTGTTTCATCTTTAAGTTTTAATTGTGGTTTTGAGTTGCTATTCCTATTTTTGTGTCATGATTTCAGGAATTACAATTATTTGTGACTGAGTATAAGAACGTTCCCTGACCTGGATGGCCCAGGCTACCCTGGTTTCGGAAGCTAAGCAGGGTCGGCCCTGGTTAGTACTTGGATGGGAGACCCCCCAAGGCAGTCCAGGGTTGCTACACAGAGGCAGGCCATGGCAAACCACCTCTGTTCATCTCTTGCCTTGACAATCCTAGAGGGTCACTGTAAGTCGGCTGCAACTTGACGGCACTTTCGTAGCAAGAGAAACAAAGAAAAAGTAAAATTAAATAACTGAATGTTTATTTAGGGCCAAATTCAGTTAAGTTTACTGGCAGTTTGGGGGGTTTATGATTTTATTTTGTGTATTTTACTTTATGTATTTTATCTATGTGGTAAGTCACTCTGAGCTCCGTAAGGGAGCAAGAGAGCTAATAAATATTTTAAATAAATAAATACCTTTTCTTCACCAATTCAACTTATTACATTTATGTGAACTGATATTATCCCATTCTCTGATTGGAGGATGATATTGTGACAGACCTTTCCCATCAACGGAGGGGATCCACATGGCCGCCTGTGATAGACTTGTTTTAAACCACGGACTTTCCCCTCAGTTACCAGGCATTCTAAAGGTAGCCGATGTACAGGATTAGGCTCTCTGCCATGAGGTAAGTTTAGTGGTGAGCAAGTAGAACACAGAGATCACTGAGGCAGGATTTTTATATAAACAACAATGGAGATTTATTTATTAACAAGTTGGTTTCAAAGAACAGATCAGCAGCACAGGTCTCCAGGTAGACAAAAGAGAAACCTAGCCTTAGGTCCATAAATTTAAACTAGCTATGGCTTCAGGTTCTTCTTCAATGCTTTCAGGAGTAAACAGGCTTTTACTGACTAGCCACTGGACTGGACCCTTTCACATCCACACAGGATTCTACCCACACTAGCTTTCCCTTTTCCAACAGTCAGACTAAATGGCACCAGGTCTGCTCATTACCAGGGACAAACCTAATAATTGGGTAGTCTTGGAGGTAGAGCTAAACCACTCGGCCACGCTACCGAGCAGAGCTACCCTTCGCTCTGTCTGCTATTTCCCTGAGCCAGGCCTGAGTTACTCTCTTTCTGAGGCAGAACCCAACTCCTCTCCTCCACTGTTTCCCTCCAAGGTTCCATCCCCCCCAGAACAAAAAGGTGATGGGATGCTGCAACGGCACACCCATAGGCTAAAGTGAGTGGCTGCTTTCCCCTTCAGGGGCAGGAGAGCTTCCTGTCCCTCGCAGATATGTCTGAGTTTTACCCAGTTATAGTGAACTTTAATGTGAATGGCACGCACTGAAGTATTTTGTTTTTTGTGAAAGGACAGAACGGGTGATTCTCTGTTTTCATACATACATGACTGGGTTGTCTGTGTTGAGCTGTGTTGTTTCTAAATTATAGGACCTGAAGCCAGTAGACGTTGAAAGGATCCTATCTGGCAGGATGATCTCTTAAGGTACACGCTCTGTTTTCCCAGCCTTTGAGATCAAAGCCCTTTTCTGAAATATTGTATTATCAGACTTATAAATCAGGTTTGCTTCATTTTTTATGAACATTAATGCTGCCCTCCATTTGGGGCCTTTGGTGCAGATGGTTTCCCAAGAATGTTCATAGATCCTCATTAGATCTAGACAAAACAGTACCTGCATTCTCTTAAAAGGCAGCCATGTGGAAACGACGGCTGGCTTACCACTTTGTAAAGGATACACTTCAAGGAAGTTTCTACACAGCCCGGTTCAGATAGGATTGCCAACCGCCTGGTGGTGACTGGAGATCTCCTGGCCTTACAACTGAGCTCCAAGCTACAGATCCGTTCACCTGGAGAAAATGGTTGCTTTGGAAGGTACAGTCTATGGCATTATAATCCCACTGAAGTCCCTCATGAAGCTGCCTTATATTGAATGGACCCTTGGTCCTTCTAAGTCAGACCAACAGCAGCTCTCCAGGGTCTCAAGCAGGTCTTTCATATCACCTACTGCCAAATTGAACCTGGGACCTTCTGCATGCCAAGCAGATGCTCTACCACTGAGCCACAGCCCGTTCCCAAGCCCTGCCCTCCTCAGGCTCCGCCCTCCAAATCTCCAGGCATTTCCCAGCCTGGAGCTGGCAACCTTAAGTTCAGATAATGTAAAGTGCCTTTGTGCAACGGAGCTACTTTCATTTAATGGATTATGGTGGTATCATGATGTTTCGACATGCGTGATATGTATTTGTTTATTCAGGGAACTTACATGCTGCCTCTCCAGAATACTGCTCAAGCTGTTTTTATAAGTGAAAAACAATACCAAAAGCCACCATAAATTATCAATATAAAAACAAGCCAGTAAAAACAAGCTAGTGGCATTAAAAACAGCATAAATCAACCACTTAACGCTATACAATATCCATAAAACAGGCTTCAGAGCAGAAGCAGACCATAAAACAGGTGAAAAGTTGAAACTCCTTAGCTAAAAGCCTAGGTAAAAAGAAGCATTTTGGCCTGGTGCCTAAAAGACAATCAGGTAGGTAGGCACCAGGTGAGCCTCAAGGAGGAGGGCATTCCAAAGGCATATATTATATGACCTTGAATTCCTCTGACCGTGTTTGGCCCAGATACACACTATACAGATTCTTTTTAAAAAAAAACTGTACACCATAAGCAAATAAGCAGTTTTTGTACTGGTTCCATGCCCAATCTGTCCAATGCTGGTTGTTCTGGCACCTGGTTCCACCCCAGAACTTGCTCCAGACTCTGCCCCCGTCCCTGCCCAGGTAACATAAACCTTTGCTTTGATTGATGGAAGCCCTATTGGGATCCCACACAGCCCTTTCCCTCTCAATGGAATCAACCAATTATATGGTCCATCATACGAGCATGCAGGGCTTTTTTTGTAGAAAAAGCCCAGCAGGAACTCATTAGCATAATAGGCCACTCCCAACAGCAGAAACATATTAGCATATTAGACCACACCCCTGATAACACAGCTCATTAGCATATTAGGCCACACCCCACATGTTACCAGAAGTGTAGTCATCCAACCACACCCACCTTTTGCTTCTTATTCTGTTTACTTTGTTATCAAAACCCTGAGCTTTTTTTGTAGCAGGAACTTCTTTGAATGTTAGGCCACACACACCTAATGTAGCCAATCCTAATGAGTGTCTGCTGTTAGGTGTGGCCTATTATGCTAATTAGTTCCTGCTGGGTGTGGCCAACTCAGGAGCCAGCGGGAACTCCGTTCCTGTGCATTCCTGTCCCAAAATAACCCGCAAGCATGCCAGAATTTGGAATATTATGGTCAGTTCTAGTTGCTTCATCCCAAAGAGGACATTACTGTGTTGGGTAAAGGGCAATGATTAAAGGGTTCTAGCCCCTCTCCTATAAACAGAGATGAAAGAGTTTGGAGGTTTTAAGTTCAGTAAAACAGAGGACAGGAAACTAATGGGGATATGATAAAGGGTTATAAAATTATGCAAGTATGGTTTTGAGAAAGTGGCACATTTTCTTTGTCTCCCATAATACCAGAATGCAACATCAGCAAATGAAGTTCATGGGCTGTAGATACAGAACAAATCAATTAAGAAAGACTTCTTACAATTCATAAATTAACTTATGGAACTCCCTGCCATAGGATATCGCAATGGCCACTATTTGAGATGGCTGTAAAAAGGAATTCAGCAAGCCACCTGAGCAAATAAGTCAACCACAACATTTTTAATGCTTCTGTGCTTCTAAAATCAGAAAAAATGATCAAAGCTTAAATGTCCACATTTTTTTCCATTCAGGATGGTAAAACTAATAATTGTGTAATCCCATTTCAAAGTTAATCTGTTCCCTTTGTGGTCTATAGAGGAAAGATCATAAATTCAGATGGAAAGTTTTTTCATACAAAAAATATAGAGCATTTGCACTTAAAAAGAAAAAAAACCCCATAAATTAAGCAGTGGACCTGATTAGGAAATCCTTTGGAGTCTTGATTTGAGAAAGAGGAGAGGAGGGGAGAGGAGAGGAAGATTTAGTCCTGGTAGAGAAGACCATCCAGTTGGTATAGGCAGGGTTGATCGTTACCCATTTTTGTAACAGTTTCCCACAATCAAACTTCCCCATTTTGGACAAACCTGTATGAATGAAGCTGCCTTCTACTGAATCAGACCATTGGTCTGCCAGGGTCCGTCTTGTCTACTCAGACTAGCGGTGTCTCTCCAGGTTCTTGTAGAGGTTTTTCATGTCTGATCCTTTTACTTTGAGGAGTCAGGGACTGAACCCTGAAATCTTCTGCATGCAAAGTGGATGATCTGCTGCCACTGAGCCATGACCTTATTTTCATAAGCCTAAGTAGATGTTGTCAGCAAATTAAATGGAATGGGAAACTCTAATTAGAGATAACACTTTCCGTTTAGTTCTGTATTTAGCATATAGACTTGGATCCTGCAGTAAATCTCAACTGACAGAAGAGATTTCTTTCATCGATGGAAAGGATTTTCGGCAGTGGGACCAGAACTTCACCTCCTGTTGCAGCCCAAAGTTATCCCTGAAATGTTGTTAGGCGGAAGGGGGGGGAACAGGGGGACTCCAGTAACAGCAGTATGGGGGAGTCACAGGTCTGCATCAGAGGGGAAGAACTGACAAAAATTGCACATCTTCCGTTAGCAAGAACTCTGTGGGATCCAACTCATTACGTATTTCGTTTTATCAAAATCTTTGATTCCCCCCCCTTTCTATTAATAGGAAAGAGAACTTTTCAGTGCCCAGTTTCATGGGAAAGCAACCAAGCACTCTCCTAGTTACTAAAAGACATTCATTGTTGCATTGTCTACCATTGGCTTGTGTCTGTTCCTTGCAAATGCCACAGAAAGTTGAGCAATGATCACAATGGGTTGTTTTTATTTGACCATTTCTTAATGCATTACTTACAGCCATGGATTTGCTAATACACTATTCTGGCACAACAGTAAAACTCTTCAGGGGAGAGATGAAGCAGGCACATTAGCCTGTGACTTCCCTTATTGCACAGAATCAAGAAAAGTGACAGTGGGCTCGATTCTCACCAAATGATAGGGCAGAATATTGCCTGTGCATTCTGCCTTGTGTGGCAGCCCTAATAGCCCAGACTGGAATGATTGAATCAGAGCTTGAAAGGTAAGCACAATCAGTACCCGGATGGGAAACCACCAAGGAAGACTATGGAGAGAAAGCTATGGAGAGAAAGCAGTGGTAAACCACCTCTGCTCATCTCTTGCCTTGAAAACCCCATGAGGTGGAACTTCATGGAGTTGCCATGAGTCAGTTGTGATTGGATGACACACTCTGCCTTTAGTTTTGCCTTGTATCCTGGAATCTATAAGGTGTAGAAGCTTAATTTTAAAGAAGAAACTGGGAATCCAAGCTGGCTAATGGTCCAAGTGGACATCAGATAGCATGCCTAGAACCTGAACAAATCCTGAATAACTGGGAGATATGGCAATCCTATACTTGTAGTGAAATCCTAATCAGGGTTGCACTCTTCCAAATTCACTAACTTCAGTGGACTTCATTTGAGTCCAGTGGCACCTTTAAAACCAACAAGGTTTTATTCAAGGTATAAGCTTTTGTGTGCATGCCCACTTCCCCAGATACAATGAAATTGGAATTACCAGTCCATACATACAGGCAGTAAATTAGCATGCAGCATAATGAAGATGTTTAATAGATTCAAGGACCAAACGGGAATAACAAACTTAGTTTATATGGACTTAGAAAGGCGTAACTCTCCATAGGATTGCACTGCTCACTGTCAAGTCCTGGACTCAATCACTCTCATGACACTCTCGTAGCAGCAAGATTTGTTTATTTGGAGGTCAAGAGATTCCAAGCATAGACAGATTCTGCGTCAGAACTGGATACCGGATGCCAGGTCCGACCCTATACAAAAAGCAAGACAGCCCCTCTATGCAAACCACCCAATCAATGTTTGCAGTCAGCCCACCAAAGCTCTAGGCCTACCCTCAGGGTCAGCCCAACACCTGTAAACTAACAGTTACATTTCAAGGTCAAGCAAGAGGCTGAGATCATACGCTTCCTATGGTCCCATACATACTACACAAGCTCAAGTAGATATTCACACCACCATCCACTCCCCCCCTTATCCTAGCAGAGAAGATAAATGGCATGGGAGATAAAACAGTGAAAGAAACATGTCTAAGAAAGCAGTTAACCCCTAACGCAGCAGACCAGCAAGCGAGCCGCGAGCTTGTACACTTGCTACCCTAAAAAGCTCTGGGCTGGATCCTAAGTCTTCTTTTGCTAGTAGAAGGGGCACGTCCATTTTCTGCCGATTTATCCTTCCCCCTGCAGGCCCCCAGAGGGGAGCCCAATCAACTTCAATTAGCCCGATGCTTATTTCACTCCTCCTACTACCAATTCTATACACAGCAGCACCTTGGTTAGAAGACATCTTGTTGTGTATCCCATCTTTCTGAATGAAGATGATCTTATGGAGAATCAAATGACCATGGACTATCTTCCATGAAAGGACTGGCCGAACTCTGTTGCCCCAGTTTGAGTTCTCAGGCTGCATCAGCACATCATTGGATATTAATGCAATATTTGTGCTATATAAATGATTCACATCTGAATTTTCCTGGTGTGGACAAGACAATTCATTGGCAAATGGCTGCTATAATTCAGCAGTAGTACAATATCCAATAGAGTGTGGACGCAGTATCATAGCATCCAATTTGTTCAATGCTAAAGAACATTAGAGATGGAAGGTATACCTTGTCTGCTTGGACTGGAAAGGCTCTGAGTTTGCAGAAAACTTGGCGTTCTAAAAAAGTGTTAGCATGTCTCACTTTTCTGCCAATAGGAAGAATTACTTCTCCATTTGTAACTACTACTGAGCTCAGCTGCTATCTGGAAACCAAAGGGGAGCGGTGAACAAGTGTGTTTCTTCTTACGTTATGCCAGATTTCTGAGTTGGAGCTCAAGAAGCAAGGAATCGTAGTCCAGCATGAGTCTTAGTCTGACTTCTCCATAACAGCGAATGTCAGGTTCCTTCAGCAGTTCAGCAGACTAAGACACTTTCTGGCATTAAGAAGACGATAGCAACTAATATAATTAAGTCTGCAAAACAATCTCTATGTAGAACTTTGTCTCCCAACAGAATAAGCATAAAATTGGTCATTACACTGCTCTCCAGGAATAATAGCAAGAGTTCCCAAAAATGTATTATAAATGCACATTCCCAGAATTAATGATAAACCAAACCAGATGCTCCTCAACGTTTGGCTTGAGTTCGGGGAATCAATGTGCCAAACCAAATGGCCCACCATTGGAAGTGTTCAAGCTTGGATACGAAGCCGGAGGGAAACTAACACCTGACAACTGGGGTAAGGCTAAAGTGAGCATTAGAACAGTACAATCTTAAGCACGACTTGCTCAGAACACTATTCAAAGGGGCTTACTCCCAGGAAAGTGTTCTTAGGAAGATACCTATCACTGTAGGATTCACACTTATACTGCAGTGGTTATTATAATTTTCCTGAGCTGCATCAACAGACAGTTGGATGTCATGGTCTCATCGTACAATAGCAGCTAGATTGTCTTGTCCACACAGGATAATCCAGTTATGCAAATGATACCTACAGTGCAATAGTAGCACATTATCCAACACAGTGTGGATACAGCTATAGATGGTTGAGATTTAACATATTTACTTATAATTGACTCCCCAATTTAACACTCCAACACAGTGTGGATACAGCTATAGATGTTTGATATTTACTTATAATGGACCCCCCAATTTAACACCTCTCTTATGGGCCATTGCAACAGCTAACAAATGTACAACAAAATTTGTGGCAGAGTTTAAGCTTCCATGAGTCACTGCTCACGTCTTCAGAATATCTGAAGCTCGTACCTGGCCACAAATTGTGTTAGTCTTTAAGGTGCTGCTGGACTCTTACTCTTTTCTACTCCGTAAATTTAACAGGGGTGAAATTGCTGTGAAGAAGCTGAAAACAGGGCTGTTCAGGGCCACGAAATTTAGTAGTGTTTCTAGCAGGATCCCAGAAGGAAAGTGTCAGCTTAAATTTATTTATTTATTAGACTTATATCCCACCCTTCCACATGGGCTCAGGGCGGCTAACAAGAGGCAAATGCCATACATAACAATAAAACCAAATAAAACCATCAGGTTACATTTTACATTTAAAATCGGTGCTCACAACAATATATCATCCAAGATAGGGACTCCAATGCAATGCTTCAGAAGGCACTACTGTCTCTTCTTGATCAGTCTTCACTCTGTCCGTTCTCCATTGCCAAGGCCAGTTCACATCGCCAAAAATGGCGACGTGATGGTGGTACAGTGACTACTACTACCAGTTGAAGACTACTACCAGTGTTCCAAGTTAAGGCAGCAATTGCTTTCTGTCCCTGCTCCCCAACTTTGGGATTTTTTCTCTTTCAGACTTAACAGGGAAGACGAATGTTTCAGAAACACTTGAGGGTGGTACGTCAATGAGGAAAATTCAATATTTGTTGGCTATGATCCAGCTAAAGCTAATTGTACTTAAGCCAATCAGTTAATGGGAACTGATTAAACCCCTGTTCATCAAGTGCAGTTTACTTTAGATGAATTAAGTCTATCACATTTTATGAGATGGACACTCTAATTCCATTCCATCAACAGAAGAAGAAGAGATTGGATTTATACCCCGCCCTTCACAACCCAAAGGTGTCTCAGAGCGGCTTACAAATTCCTTTCCCTTCCCCTCCCCACAACGGACACCCTGTGAGGTAGGTGGGGCTGAGAGAGCTCTGGACAGAAACTGCTCTTTTTCAAGGACAGCTCTTATCAGAACTACGGCTTGCCCAAGGTCATCCAGCCAGGTGCAAGTGGAGGAGTGGGGAATCAAACCCGGTTCTCCCAGATTAGAGTCCGCGCCCTTAACCACTACACCAAACTCCAGTGGAGTCTTCCTCCAGTAAAGGAAACAAAGGGAGTATGAGTAGGGTTTCAAACGTTGACTTGGTTTTAAAGGAGCTACTTTCACTGTTTGGTGGGTTTGTTGATTTTTTTAAAGATGTATTTTAATATTGTTTTGCATTTTTCTCTTCGATCTTTGTAGGAAAAGGGGGCAAATAAATGCATTAAATACATTATATAAGGGCCCAAGTGACAACTTCGCAAAACTTTGTAAAAACAGTGCAACGAATATGATGTATCTCTCCTTGCAGATGGCTCTGGCTCATAATATGGTCACAGGGGGCATGCAGAGTAAAGTAAAGAGACTCCCAATGTTGTTTAGCCCTTCCTTGGATAGTCCAGGCTAGCCTGATCTCATCAGATCTCGGAAGCTAAGCTGGGTTGCCCCTGTACAGTATTGGATGGGAGACAACCAAGGAGTCACAGAGGAGCTGTGCAGAGACAGGCAATGCCAAACCACCTCTGCCGTCTCTCGCTTTGAAAACCCTCCATAGGTCGGCTGTGACATGATGGCAAAAAATAAAAAGCAAAAGGTTGCTTAGTAGTTAAGAGTTGGATGGTGCATAAGGATGCCCGAGTTCAAATCCCTGTTCAGCCATGAAGCTCACTGGGTGACCTCGGCCCAGTCACTCTATTCAACCCAGTCTCTCGTCAAAACATGGAGAAAGTAGGATCACGACGAGTAATACTCTGAGCGTCTTGGAGAAAGCAAGGAATAGAAATGTTATAGATCTCTAGATAGGCAGGCAATGCTTCCTCTGAATAGTAGCAAAGATACACATGCCCGGGGCATCTCAATTCACAGAGCAATTCTAAGCAAAGGTAATTTTTGTCATTCTATTCCATTGCTCATTTTATTCTGGTTTGAATTCTTTTGGCTGGGGGAGGGGGGAGAGCAGCTAGATCCAAAGCTTTTCATCTCAGGGTTGGATCCAGTCTGCATGTGCTGGAGGAGGTACCTTTGTCATTCTATTTCATTGCTCATTTTATTCTGGTTTGAATTCTTTTGGCTGGGGGAGGGGGGAGAGCAGCTAGATCCAAAGCTTTTCATCTCAGGGTTGGATCCAGTCTGCATGTGCTGGGGGAGGTACCTTTGCTGACTCCCCTTCCCGGGGTTGGTCTCCAAGTCCTTCCCATTCCCCCAGGATAGGGTTGCCAGCCTCCAGGTGGGGCCTGGGGATCTCCCGCTTTTACAACTGATCCCCAGCCGACAGAGATCAGCTCCCCTGGAGAAAATGGCTGCTTTGAAGGGTGGACTCTGTGGCATTGTACCCTGCTGAGGCCCCTCCCCAAACCACGCCCTCTCCTGGCTCCACCCCCAAAGTCTCCAGGTATTTTCCAACCCAGACTTGGCAACCCTACCTCAGGAGCTGCATTTCAGGGGCCATTTCAGGCTATAGTGGGAGGAGGAGGTGGGGAAAATCACACCTACATGGACAGAAATCCTTATATCCCTAGTGATTTTAGGCATACTGAAAGTGTTAAACAAAAACTTTTATAAACGACATCCATGTGGTTGTTGTAACACATACACTTGCCCCTACTATGCATTCCTAAGCAGAGTTACAACTTACTGAGCCTATTGAAGTCAGTGGGCTTAGAGAAGGGTATATGTTAGTGATATAGAAAGTGATCTGATTGGAGTTACATATAAGGAGGAAACTAGGAAGGGTTGTTGCCATGTTATGGTAACGTGTTCTGGAAGGCGTCAGAGCAGTTTATGTTGTAGAATGCTATATGGAAAAGTAACAATGTTTAATTTGTTCCTCTGCCTTGTAAGAATTCTTCTAATTGTTATGATTTGGGAGGAGTGACAGGCTAATGAAGACCAGAAAGCTAAACGCGTCAGAAGGAAGACCACTTCTAAAAGACTGAGGAAGTACAGTGGAGTTTTACCACCTACAGAACATCTGACATGCACAGAAATGCTGTTTTAACCAGGCCTCGGTCTCTATTCAGAATGGTTTCACCACAAGTATGCTTCCCTGCAAGTAATAAAAATCCCATTTGTCATATGTCTGTGAAGTGATATCTATATCAGCGGGGTGGGGGGGGGACCTTCCTCTCTGGAAAAATACAGCCAACTCTATTAGTCAGATACAGCCTGGTTTGGGAGCTATCTGCTTGGTTTCATTTTATTTAGCCTATTCTGCTTACAACTTTATTTTAATAGGCTTGGTTAATTGTGGAGTCTAAGTATTCCAGGAATAATTTAAAAAAAACACTACACTGATTAGAACAATTAAAATAAGACCAAACATTCCAGACATTTTAAAAAAAAATTCCATGGAGTGATTTTTAAAAAAATTAAAAACTTATCTCCATTATTTTAGTGGCAGCAAAATCTGCTATAGCTACTACCTGGAAATGTTCAGATCCACCAACCCTCACTTTATTGTATCGGAAGATATGGGAAATTTACATAATGGAAAACGTTACATATCACATTGGTCAGTATGAGTTAAATCCACCTCAAACTGACTTTATAGAAGTCTGGTGTATCATATTGGATTATTTATCGCAGCTTAAGGTGGTTCCAGAAAACTTAAAATCTTTATTGCTATTGTAATATATAAGATGTGTCTGGTATAAATACTGTAGTGTGACATCATCATTTCTTAACGGGTATTGTTTGATTTTCAGGAATGTGTACTTAAACATTAATATAAAAGACATGTTTTGCTGTAAAAGGATTATGTTATTGATGTTGTTGAAATAAAAACCTTTAAAAATAAAAAGAAAATTAAAATAAGAACAACAAGGAATAGCGCTGGATCAGCTGTAAGGATATAAAGTAAAGGCAGAATAAAATGGAATGTATGTAAAGATTACATAAAAACTGATTTATTTTCTTTATTTCAAGGTGTTTACAAAAGAAGAATAACTAAGTTTACCACACGATAATGTCTCAGGGGAAGAAAGACAGAAAGAGAACAACAAGGAACACACAATTCATAGATCAATGGGGGAAAGTGGGGGAAATGTGATCTCCTGTAAAAAAATTTTTTGTAAAATTAGGACAATGAAGTCTAATTGCAGATATATATGCACCATCAAAACACAATAAAATGAACTTGATTTCTTCCGTTGGTTAAGTAAAATTCTTCAGCTTTAGAAACAAAGCAGATTTTATAAATTATCACAAAACAATACATTTTAAAAATTGATACAGAGGCACAAATTAATGAAGCGTCTTCTAAAAGTTTGCAACTGAATCACTTTAAAATTCAAATAGTTCCCCAACTGATACTCTGTGAAAAAGATTGCAAGTGTTTGTTTGTTTTTTAATTTATGCAGGCATAAAGACAATTTGATCAGCTGAAATTCCAAACAGTATGTATAAGGGTTATGGCTAATTTATATTTGTAAGAAAATTAATTTAATTTTAAATAAATCCAGAATGTGACTGTGATCTAAATGTGGATTAGAATGATGTATTACTTTGACCAGGTTGCGTACCAGAATGATACCCCATACGAATAAATACTCAGATTCGCACAGAAAGTTCTGGTGACACAAAGGGATAGATTGCATAATGCATAATGAATTACACAGAGGGATAAAATGCATAATGAATTACAGTATACAAAGAAAAAAATGAAGTTAGAAGATCTTATAGGGGTTTTATCCAATGGTTGTAGTTGGCAAATATATTTTTAATTGGCCAGGAGAGAAGATAAATATTTTGAACCCAAGAGAGATGAATAAACTAAGAGAACATTTTCGTTTTAACTAAGGAAATGTTTTCAACAGAATAAAAAGCCATCATTAAGTTAGCTTGAAGAAAACTATTTGACGTCACTGATGGCAATAGTGGACTTTGGCAAATTCATCTGAATGTTTCAGGCTGGGTACACCTTTGGCAGGTATACATTTACAAGACTGCCATTTGGTTTCTCCACGGCTCCAGAGGTGTTACAAAGGATAATCCAACAGGCATTTTAGTATCTTGTTGATGTCACTTTTTATTTAGACACCAGTTCCAGAGGATTAGGTGCTGTTGGATAGCTGAAATGTTTACCTTTTGCATGGCACTGACAGCTAGATAAAAGTACAAAAAAGAAATGTTGGCAATAGTGTTCATATACATAAAACTGCACCAATTTATCCATGGAAAAATGTAATTGTAGAAACAAATCACAGGAAACAATATTCAGAAACCTTTTGTATAATACACATTCACAGTAATACAAAAATATTACAGAAATATCCACTGTAAATTACATAAACATCCAGGAAACAGCTGAGGCTGTATTCAAGGCATGCAAGGAACAAAGAAAAAGATTAAATTCTGAGAAAACCGATAATTCTACTCACCTCACAGTGTTCCTGCCAGTCTCAGAACTGGGATAAACAGCCACTACAAGTCAAAGAGGTTATTCACGAATTTATATCTCATTATATCTATCCAAAAAGGATTCAAATTCTGAGGCCAAACTGGATAAAACTTTGGAGATCCAAGCACAAATAGGGTTGCCAAATGCTTGGAGGGGGGGGGGGATGTGCTGTCCCTTTAATACAGGCTAATAGGGTGTTATTGACCAGGTTATGCTCTTTACCTCCATGCTCCAGTTGATCTGTTCCACATATTATAGGCTCAGGAAATCTATCTCCAGGCTTGTCAGCAACCTTAATTTTTCCATCTCTTTCCATTTCATTGAAAAGCAACTGACAGCAACATTCCTGGAGCTGGAATGGAATTCTGGTGATGCAGAAGGAGAACTTAACCCTTCCCCCTCGCACCGCTTTTCCTGATGTAAATAACTTCCCTCCAAGGCTACCGTTTGCCTCACTGGGCAAATAGAGAGGCCGCAAGCCAATGAGGAAACACTGGATACAACCACTGAAAATGGAAATAGACTGAGGACAAAAACAGACATACTTCAGAGCCTCTAAAATGAACAAATCTATGTGTTTGTTTATACTCCACCTTTTCCCCCAAAGCCGCTTGTATCATTCTATTCTTCTCAGTCATATCCTCACAACAGCCTGTTGATGTAAATAACTTCCCTCCAAGGCTACCGTTGGCCTCACTGGGCAAATAGAGAGGCTGCAAGCCAATGAGGAAACACTGGATACAACCACTGAAAATGGAAATAGACCTAGGACAAATACAGAGGCTTCAGAGCCTCTAAAATGAACAAATCTATGTGTTTGTTTACACCCCATCTTTTCCCCCAAAGCAGCTTATATCATTCTATTCTTCTCCGTCATATCCTCACAACAGCCTGTATGTGACTGGCCCAAAGTCACTGTGACAGATGACAAAGGGCCCACCCCTTTCTGTCAGCCACCAGTACCCTGTATGCCTGTTCGATGTGTGTGCCCAGAGCAGCTAACAGCCAATCAGGACCCATGGGATGCTGGAAGACCCAGATGGGAGGAGCAGTGGAGAAGAAAATTGGTTAAGTCAGGCTGGGTTTAAATTTCCAGGGGTGTTCCTGTCTCAGGACACTTTAGAAGAATTGGTTTTTATACCCAAAGGAGTCTCACAGTGGCTTACAATCACCTTCCCTTCCTTTCTCCACCACAGACACCCTGTGAGGTAGGTGGGGCTGAGAGAGCTCTTTCAAGGACTGCCCTTGAGAGAACAGCTCTGAGGGAATTGTGACTGACCCTTGGTCACCCAGCTGGCTTCATGTGGAGGAGTGGGGAATCAAACCCGGTTCTCCAGATTAGAGTCCGCTACACCACACTGGCTCTTTATAGGTCCCACAGCCCAGCTTTGGATCAAAGCAGGCTAAAATAGTTAATAGTTCCGAGACAGGGTTTGCATCTTCAGGGAGTGAGACTGGAGGAATCTTTGCTTCGAACCTGGCTTCTAGGGCAAGAAAGCTAATTAATGAGTTTTTTTAGAAAGCTAATTTAGTAAACACTGGGAAAGGAGATGGCACCTGTTTCTCAGCTGCATTTCAATGGAAAACTGGCTAAAAACAATGGGATTTCCAGAAGGAGGGATTCCCAAGGGCATGGAATAGCCAGCCCCCCTGAAGCTGCCAGTTTGGCTGACAACTGACATGTCATGTAACTGAATGAGCCCAAGAAATGCCATGTGTTATTCACAAGCCTCTTTACTGAACATCCTTCTCCTACCCAAGGAAATCAGTAGAAGTTACTTTCTTTTTCCTGTTTCTACAATAACTTATGCAAAACTAACTACATTCAGAATGGGGTTCCCAACCTCCAGGTGAGGTCTGGAGATTCCCAGCATTACAACAGATCTCCGGGTTACAGAGATCATTTTCCCATGGAAGCTTCAAAGGGCAGACACTGTAGAACTGCACACCCACCGAGCTCTTTCCCATCCCCAGGCTTTGGCCCCAGATCTTCATGAATCCCCCAAGGCCAAGCTGGCAACCCTAGCAAGCCACTTGAGGTCAGTCTGTCAGGTGGAGGTTGGAGTAGAGACCACACTGGTAGGACTTGACGATACCTCTATTCACATAGTCACTTAAAACCCCACCTTTCATAGTCACTCAGCAAGTCCAAGGCAGAGTGGAAATCTGAACGTCTCCCAGATCCTAGTATGGCACTTTAACCACTACACCACATTGAAAGTGTTGCAGCAGAAAGCAACAGAGAGCCTTCAGAAAAGCTCCTGGGCATTGAGAGATTTGTAATTATGTAAAGAAACAGATTTTTTTTTTAAAGGTTTGGATCCAGGGAGTCCCTTGTATGAAAAGAAGGCACTCTGGTGTGGTGCGGTGGTTAAGAATGCTGGGCTAGTGTCTGGGACACCGATGTTCAAAACCCTATGCGTGTCATGGAAGTTCACGGGTTACCTTGGGCCAGTCATACTCTCTCAGCCTAACAACTACATGGTTGTTGTAAAGGAAAAAATGGAGGAGAGAACAATGTAAGCTGCTTTGGGCCCGTCCTGAGGAGAAAGGGAGGGGGGACAAACAAACAAATAAATAAATAATATTCAGGGGCATAATCTTCTTCTTTTTGATTCCCACACTGCTTCAGTCCCTCATATCACACTGCACACTGTTCAGAAGGATCTCCTGACCAGGACTGCAGAGGACTTAGTGGAAAAACACAGGGAAGCCTCAATGCATGAACTGAATCTGTTTGGGGCTCTTTGGATACAAGCCACCTATCATACCCTTTGCAAATAAAGTAGAGATGTAGCAAGAACCCTGTCTGTAGTTCTAGGGAACATCAACAGAAAACTGAAACCCAGGAGCTATTTTGACAGGAAGTGTAGTAGGGCTTGCAGTCTGAAGTTGCCTTTGCTTGTTCCACGCTTGAGTCTCTCCTGGTATCTATCTTACAAAGTCTGAAGCTACTACAGGACAGATGCCTTCGGTGTACAGAGTATGAACAGCAGCAGACTAACAACAGATAAATATCTGCTACCTATCCTCTTTCTAATGTGAGACAAGGAGAAAATGTATAATCTGAAAAATATCTGCCTTGTGCATAGAGGGGAATGAAGTGGTAGATGCCTGAGGTACAAGTGGGATGTACTTCAAGGAAAGAGACCAGTTTTCAGTTGCCAACCTCCAGGTGGTGGCTGGAGATCCCCTGGGATCGTGTTCCCTCTAAGCTGTGGAGTCTTGTGAGCAAAAATTCTACTTTGTGAGCTACTGGCATGAAAGTTGTGAGCGAGCGATTTGGCTGCTGCATAAATTAGTTTGCTCTGGAGCCCTCCTTCCTGAGCCGAGACAAAAATGTGTGAACTGGAGGCTAAAAAACTGTGAGCTAGCTCACACTCACTCAGTTTAGAGGGAACACTGCCTGGGATTACAACTGATCTCCAGGTGGAAGACATCAATTCACCAGGGGGAAATGGCCACTCTGGAAGGCGGACTCTATGGAATTATATCCCCTTGAAGTTCCTCCCCCTCCCTACTCAAGCTCCACCCCAAAATCTCTTGCCATTTCCCAGCCCAAGCTGGCAACCCTATCCTCTCCTGAGAATAAGAAAATTTCCTGCAAGTAGAAACACACACAATCACAACCATATATCAGCAAGATAAAATCTAGCCATCTCCTACCACCAATAGAACAGTCCACTCTGGCATCTGTAGAATCTACCACCTCATTGTGGAAAATGTGTACAAGGTACAGCCAAATTACTGTTTCCGCCTCGCCCCACCCCTTGCTTGGAGAATTTGACTTGGCTGAAACAAGTACTGTGAATTGTGCTCCATCCCCCCCCCCCAACAAAATTCCCCCAGTTGTTTTT
>NW_015168091.1:229832-299000 GCF_001447785.1 Gekko japonicus | reverse complement strand
TGCTGAACTCCTGTGTGTAGAAAGAGAGGAGTATTTTGGGCTGTATCAGATTGAAATTTTACCAATAACTGAGGTTCAGAAGGTATCATTATCAGGAGGCCCGGGCCTGAAGGGTACAATTATGCCAATGTCTTAAGGGCTAAAACAATTCTGGGCTTCTTCCAGCCAGCACATATCACTGTCAGCTCCTCAGACAGTTTACCTTTTCCCAAGGAGCTTTTCCTTCCTTTATCAGCTTGGCAGATCTAAGAACGGAGTACTCCAATTACTGCACTTAAGTACAAGCCACATTACATATACTTTACACCTCATCTTTATCTCCGCCATTCTGGTGATGTGATATTATGCAAAGCCGTTTAAAAAAAACAAAAAAAACATTAGAATGCTTGAGGAGAAAGTGGCAGGCCATGTGCGATTAGATTTCCCAAATAGCTTTTGACCGCAGCAGGATCTCATAGGGAGCCCTGACAACAACCACAGCCGCACGGTTTACAAAAATGAAGGATTTTGTATTAAGCTTGAGTACAATGCAGGATATGTGGTGTACTGGACAGAGTGATAGATTTAACTTTTGTATTAAGCTTGAGTACAATGCAGGAAATGTGGTGTACTGGACAGAGTGATGGATTTAACTCGGCTGTCATGTTGGTCTGCAGTAGAAGAGTTAGATTTGAGTCTGGTAGCACCTTAAAAACCAACCAGATTTCCAGGGTATTAGTTTTCAAGAGTCTTTAAGGTGCTACCAGACTCAAATCTAACTCGACTTAGTTTGGAGATATCAAGATTCAAATCCCCACTCAGGAATGAAGATTACTGGATGGCTTTTAGCAGCCACTGTTTTTCCAACATAAGCTGACTCACTAGGTCATTGTAAAGATAACACGAGATAAACCACTATGGAAGCAGTCCATAAGCTCTGTGGAAAAAACACGGGAATAGAAATGAAACTCAAACCAGCACTGCAACAAGAACAACAGATACAAATCAAAACAATAACCATGGTTTGGGTGTTAGTATCCTGAGTAAATACATTCCTTGGGCTATTTCACACTCTGGGCTCGCTTACACTTTTTAATTAATTAATTAAGGTAGTTTAATTGTAAACCTACACATACAAAGTCTGAAGCAACACATGTGTAAGTTCAAAGCAACACATGCGTAAGGTAAGTCTGGCAGGAAGGTCTGACCAGCTGCAGTTTCCAGTTGAGTTCACATTTATTGGCAAACACAGGTAATGTGAGAATTGGCTCTTGTACAAAGACCCTTCGTCATTTTCCCTTCACTCAAGAGAGAGTGTGTGCATGTGTGTTACTCACCTGGAACATAACTAGACTTGAGGCAGCTTTCCATAACCTTGATTGTTGTAAGCATTCGAGCTGTCGATGAGGGGCCCTGGCACAGTGGCAGAGCATCTGCTTGGCATGCAGAAGGTCCCAGTTTCGATCCCTGACATCTCCAGTTAAAAGGACCAGATGCTAGGTGATGTGAAAGACCTCTGCCTGAGACCCTAGAGAGTTGCTGTCAGCCTGAGTAGATGATACTGATATTGATGGACTGGTGGTCTTATTCAGTATAAGCAGCTTTATGTGTTCAAAGAGTTTGTAAACCTTCAAAGCAAATTTGGAGATTCCTGAATCTTCTGAGGAATTTTGAAGGAAATAAGCATTTCAATAAGGGGAGCAAATTATCCCAAGGTGATTTTGAAGTTGACACCAGTGAATTTTTGAGACAAATGTATAGGTTTCTATAGGAAGCAGCAACAGCAGGAACTTCCTTAGAAACCCAAGGGTATTGATGAGAATTTTAAAGAGCTCTCTCCTTGAAAAGGACCATAGCCAGTACACAATATCAAGCTAGTCCTAGGTGACACTCCTTAATAAACACCAGAATTGTATATGAACACCTCTCAAGGGGTAACTGAGGTATCACTCAACACCCACCCCAATACCAGTCATTTTTCACCTCTGTCATCAACACACAGATACATTTTCACTTCATATGCATTGCACTTTATCCTCTGGGTCATGGGAACCATGTGTTCTATTCTTTTTTCTTTTTTTAAATCACATTTAATAAGATTAGCTTAACTTGTTCTCTCCTGACCCACACCACCAAACAAAGGTCCATTTTTGGAAAATTCATGGTGAAGTCTTAGTGACAAGGTTATAGAGATCATGACCTTTCATGGGAAATGTACCCAAAGGTTATGGTTTTTATCACAAATGTCATGAACATGACAGACACAACTGTTGTTCCTGGTTTTAGGGTTGCCTTACTTTTTCCTTTTTTAAAAGGGCTTCTTAGAAGAACAGCCTCTAGCTTGTAACATTAATCACTGATTGGAAGTTTACATAATTTAGAAGCCGTAATCTAAAACCTGTCCCAAATGAGAAAAATATGATGAGGAAGTAGTTAATGTGGAGTTGGATTTTTTTTTTGATTATGCTATTTATCAGATAGCATTTCAAATAATTAAACTGAGCTGAGAGAAGAATCAAAGCAGGATAGTCAAGGGCCAGGATGGTGGGTATCCCCCCCCCCAATAAAAACCTCTTGAGCTGTTAGAAACCCTATTCAAACTTGAAAGATCACGTATACATGTACATTTGTTAAAACCCCTCTGCAGTCCACATCAGGCTCAAAAAAACATCTGGCAAAGAACACCAGCTTTTCAAATGGGCTTTGACATCTTTGAAATGAAAATGACATGCATCTGAGCAAAGGTTGCGTGAAAAGTTAGAAACCAGTTAACTCCATATTAACTGGAAAGACAGGGACTGTTGATATCAGACCTCCAAAAAGCCTTTCTGGAATGTGTTCAGAACTCTTGGCTACACTTAACAATCATGTCTTTTATTTTATTTTCACATCAGATGTCTTTTAAATAGCACAGTAGAATACAGAAATCTAATATTTAACTGCGTTCCTTCTGCTGGCTAGTCACCTTGACACACTCTACCTGGTTTAAGTTTTGTTTATTATTTATGTAGCACAATTCTCTCAGGCTGGAGACAGATGATAGCTTTTATACAAGCCTGAAAGTTGTATGATAGAAGTACCACTGCTTGCACATGAAAAACTTTAATTTTTTGTTTATGTTCCACAATGATCTTAGTCAAAGCTGGATTGGTACCCTAATAATTGAGCAATCAAATATTGGCTATTGACCACAGTCAAATACTGTAAAATATGCCATGATACCAAGAATGCCATTATGGTAAAAAGGTGGCAAACTGTTATAGTTTTATTGCCATGACATTTTTTCGAAAGACTGGTTGCCTCCTAGCCTCCTAGCCCTATGTCAGTCATGAGCAAATCCAGGATTATAAAAATTGGTGCTCATTAGCATAACTCATTAGCATATGCCACACCCCCTGACATCTGGAAGTGTGTCAGAAGGCAACACCCACCGCTCAGGCTCTACTGGACTGTTTTGGATTGCTCGCTATTGGGGGGGGGGACGTGCAGATCTGTCCTCACAGAGGAGGGAGAGCTTGTACAGGAATAAAACTTGGACTTAAAGGTGCCACTGGACTGTTGGGGCGGGGGGGGCTCTGCAGCTTACCTGGCTGCTTCTTGCTCTGACTGAGGGCTGCTGGGAGCAGGGGGTGGGGCTTGTTGTATGTGCCCACCCCCTGGGCTCTTTACTGCCGGAGCTCCGCTCCTGTGCGCTCCTGCAGGAAATGACCCCTGGCCTTCCCACTGGCCACTTGATATACTGCAGGCATCTCCAAATAAGATCAAGGGCCCACACAACTATACCTGATGACACCATCTTGCTTGGCTGCAGCAATCAGGGAGCAACTCCTCCATGTGATCTGACATGGGGGGTAAGGTTTCTTTATTTAAGGCTAATCCTACTTATCTTGTCAGATCGCAGAAGCTAAGCAGGGTCAGCCCTGGATAATACTTAGCTGAGAGACTACCAAGGAATTCCAGGGTCGCTGCACAGAGGCAGGCAACAGCAAACCACCTCTGGACGTCTCTTGCTTTGAAAACCTTATGAGGTCACCATATGTTAGTTGTAACTTGATGGCCCTTGCTATCCCTAGATTTCTAAGGTAAAAGTAAAAAAAAAGAACTCCTTGACTGAACTGTTTACATTAATAGAAATCTTACTAATTAACTGTTTTAAGGTAAAGGTAAAGGTTCCCTTGCTCGAAAGCCAGTCGAGTCCAACTCTAGGGTTGCGGTGCTCATCTCCGTTTCAAAGCTGAAGAGCCAGCGCTGTCTGAAGACGTTTCCATGGCCATGTGGCTGGCATGACTAAACACCAAGGCGCACTGAACGCTGTTACTTTACATTACCTTTAAAAACATTAATTTCAGTGCTTCACAGTAACAGCTGTAGTGCTTCACAGTGAAAGTTAACTTCTTTTTTTGGTAATTATGATAGCATTGGTCTGGAACTTGTTGATTATAGTGTGTGGTTGTTGTTTTTTAAGTATTTCACTAGAGGATTGTCCTGATCCTTTTGGACGGGTCAACACCCAGATCTAGGTCAAATAGTCCTTGTTTGACCAGGGGCAACAGACAAATTACATGAATGTGTACACCATGAACAACAATGGCATCATTAAAGCCACTGTCAACTTTCTTAAAGAATCCCTCTGGTCAGGTTCCATTCTTACACATTTCACACACTGTTTATTTCATCTCTTCCACTCTGGGCTTAGTATTTCAAATATCACTTTCTATTTTTTTTTCCCTCAGGCTAGTTTCATATAAAATTATTTGGGGGGAATGAGAGGTGAAAAGCATATTTAATGCCCTAACTTCTGCAGTGGAAGAGTGGGGTAAAAATGTTACAGATAATTTGATCATCTCTTCATTTTTTAAAAAATTGTTCTCAGTGAGAGAATTAAAGTGAAAAGGAACAAAAATACAAACTCCTCTAAACAAATATGCTCACCTAAGTCCGTCTGTCAGTTGTTCAGATGATGAGCATTTATTTGTATTTCATTAGATTTCAGACCGCTCTCCCCTGCCTAGACAGGGCTCAGGGCAGCATAGTAAATTAATAACATATATAATTTAAAAATGATTTTAAACAGTAAAAACATATTGATTAATCTACAGCGCTAGAGAATTCCAGTAGTGCCACTGCTGCACTGGGGGGGGGGGGCAATGCCAGGAGAATAAGACCGTCACTGTCCTCAACCAAATGCCTGGTAGAGCAGCTCTGCCTTACATGCCCTACAGAACTGCATCAAGTCCTGCAGGGCATGGATGTTATCTGGCAGAGAGTTCCATCAGGTTGGGGCCAGGGCAGAAAATGGCCTGGCCCTGGTCGAGGTCAGCCGACATCCCCCAGGCCGGGGACCACCAGTAAGTCCTGGTCTACTGAGCATAATGCTTTTCTGGGGGCATACTGGGAGAGGAAGTCCTGAAGATACCGTTAAGGGCCTTGAATGTCAGCACCAGAACCTTGAACTTGATCCCGTATTCCACTGGAAGCCAGAGCATCTCTCACAGAACAGAATGGGTGTTGTATGTGGGGGGCCCCGTAAGGACTTGTGCCACTGCGTTCTGTTATCAGTTGGAGTCTCTGGGTCAGCCTCAAGGGCAGACCCACATAGAGTGAGTTACAGTAGTCTAATCTGGAGGTGACCGTTGCATGGATTACTGTGGCTAGATCTGGGCAGGACAGGTAGGGAGCCAGTTGCTTAACCTGGCGCAGTTGGAAAAATGCTAGTTCGACAACATTTGCAACCTAGGCCTCCATTGTTAGGGAGGGATCCAGAATCACACCCAAGCTCTTGACAGTTGGTGCCAGTCTTAAGGGCACACTGTCAAGAGCTGGGACTTGGCTCCCCAAACCTGAATCTCCCTGTTCCAGCCACAGAACCTTCACCTTGGGAGCATTCAGTCTCAGCTGGCTCAGTTTCAGCCATCCCACCACAGCCTCCAGCTCCTCAGCCAGAGTTACCGGGAAGGTATCTGGCTGGCCACCCATCAGCAGATAAAGCTGAGTGTTATCAGCATACTGGTGAAATACCAGCCCCAAACTCCGCACCAGTTGGGTGAGGGGGTGCATGCAGATGTTAAACAACATTGAAGAGAGGATTGCCCCCTGAGGGATCCCACATACTAAAGGGTACCTAGATGACATCCTCTCTCCCAGCACCACCCTCTGTCCCCAGCCTTGGAGAAATGGGGTTTAAGAGTATCCCACAAACTCCTACGTTGGCAAGGTGGTGGGTCAGGAGATCATGATCAACCATGTTGAATGCAGCTGTAAGATCTAACAGAAGCATCAGTGCCAACCCGCTTGATCCAGCTGCCTGCAGAGCTCATCCATGAGGGTGACCAATGTCATCTCCATTCTGTGGCCGGGGCGGAAACCGGACTGGAATGGATCCGGGGCTGATGTGTTGTCCAGGAAACTCTGGAGCTGTTCTGCTACCGCTTTCTCAATTACCTTACCCAGAAACGAAAGATTCGAGACTGGGCGGTAATTGGGAGGATCCAAAGTTGGTTTCTTTAAGAGAAGTATGACCACAGCCTCTTTCAGTCCCACCAGGTAAACCTCTGAATCCAGGGACAGATGGATAATGTCTACCAGGGGATCCTGTATTCCCTCCCCACTGGCTTTCACAAGCCATGAGGGACATGGGTCCAAGCGGCATGTGGTCGGCCTAACAGCACCCAGGATCCTGTCGATATCAGCCTGGGAGAGTTGGCTGAAGCTGTCAAATACCAAATCCAAAGACGGCCAAGGGGTCTCCAGTTCACTTACTGTATCAATACTGGCTGGGAGGTTGCAGCGGAGTGACAAGACTTTCTCCGCAAAAAAGCTCGCATAAGCCTCAGAGCTAATAGCCAGATTCCTAATATTTTGGGTTCTCTCAGTGAGAGAAGTTAAAGATCTAATTACCCTAAACAACCGTGCTGGGCGAGAGCTAGTGGATGCGATGGAGGCTCCTTCTTAACAGCCTTCATCGCCATCTCATAGGACTTCATAAATGTCCTGTAAAATGTTCTTGCAGCTTCATCATGAGTTAACTGCCAAACTCGCTCTAATCGTCTGAGTTTCTGCTTCATCCCCCTGTGTTCTGAAGTATACCAGTGGGGTGGTTTAGGCCGGGAGCGAAAAGGATGTCAGGGAGTGATTTCATCAATGGCTTCAGAAAGACGGGAGTTCCAGCCCTCTATCAGCACATCTAATGAATCACCAGGAGGCACTGGATCCTGCAGAGCCTTCTGAAACCCATTTGGTCTCTACAGGTGCCACTGTAGGTAACGCCATCTGACATATGTGTGTCCCTCATCAGAGCATCCTGTTATGGATCCATTTTTTAAACTCTCCCAGCTCCTTCCACTCTTGTGTAAACCTAGGTTCTCACTGTGGTGGTGTTCTTTACCTGTATTAGGGTTCAGCTATTCCAAATACCTTCTAGAGATGATCTGGTATTCATCACACCAGCCTATTCTAATCTAAAATTATAAATGACGACAATGCAATTTCAGATGTGGCAATTAATCCTATGCTTTTTAGGAAATGTGCTAGGAAACAGTGCTTATTGCAAATCAGTGGGTTGGACCCTACCAGCTTTTTCTGCTGCTAAAAGAGAAAGAAGGGCACTGAAAAAGGTTATGCTGAACACTGTGGGACCTGTGAGGAAAATAGTCATATGGTTCAGGTCTTCAGGGAGGAAGGAAACTGGGTGATATCAAGCAGAGAAATTAGTAGAATTACTGTTGCTATTCTATTAACAAATTCCCTGGCTTTCTGAAAAGATATTGGCTTTGATCCAGCTGGCTTTTTCGGTCCATCGGGAGCCAATTCTCCTCCTTATTACACCCCCCATTCTGCATGGCTTTTATTCATGCAGATCCCATAATCTCCAGAGTAGCATTTTTGGGTGGTTGAAGGTGAATACTCTCCTCCCCTTTTCACCAGCAGAAAAGCTGGTTGGATCCAACCCATTCTAATCTGCCTTCCCGTCAAACCATCCAAAGCACTTTTCAATTTAAAATAGGAAGCAGCAGAACAATACACAGAAATTGTTTCATGCTGTTAGGTCTTTTCTCAAGAGTTGATGGCCTTGATATATCTCTTGCCTTCCCCTCAATATTCACAAGGGATTCAGTAGTCCCTAGATAAGGGGGGGGGGCATTGTTTCTCTCAGGCCTTTGGTGGGCCTGAGCTAACAGCATGATCAACTTGGCCAGGGCCACTCCTCTTTTGCCTTCCCCCTCAAAGCACACATGTCTCTCATTTTCCCTGGGAAAGTGGAGGGAAAGGAGAGACAAACAACAAACTACCAGTCCTTCCAAAGATACACAAACTTTCCATAACGTAGAATCCCAGTTTATTGCTCATAGAAGCTTTAATGACCATCACTATAAAGTTAACTGGATATTTTTTCTTAGACAACAGCATTGTGGGTTTGTGTTTCTCAGTCTGGCATCCAGAGGAGTATGGGGAGAGTAACAAGAGGGAGCAAAGGAAATAGAGAGATCAGTTTGATGGAGGCAGGTAACAGGAACAGCAACTGATTCCAATTCCCAAACCAGAACCCAGTCAGAAGGCCTAGCGCATTTGGGGAAGGGCAAGCTGGAGGTGACGGGCTTTAAAAGAAATGGAATCCAGTGGTTCTGCTTTCTCTCCAAGCTACCTCTAATACAGGAGTGTCAAATGGGTTAGAAGAATGAAGTCTCCCCCCAAATATGGCTTAATAAAGCACATTGGCTTAGAAGAACCTAATCCCTTGCATGCTACATTTAAAAAAACCTTTCTTCTCAAAGTGGGCATTCAGAGTGGAAACAACACATCCTTCGTGAGGAAAGCATGACAGACAGTTAACTTATTTATTTCTATTTAACACACTACAGGCTTTCTGATTTTACGGCATTACATGTTTTGAACCTTTTAGTAAAAGTGGAGGTTTCTCATTTCAGTCTAACTGCTGTTAATTTGTTCCAAATGTTAACATTGCAAATAAGGTCTGGTTACCATCTCGACATTGAGTCGATAATAGGAACAGAGCTGATCAGCATCTGGTTTAGTTCAGAGTACAACGCACCACCTAATACTGCAAAATTTGGATTGGAAGATTCTGGCCATTTCACGACCACCAGAAAAAGGGGAAAAAACCCCGAACAGCACTCACATACAGTCATGTGTCATTATTTATTACTTGATAGGTTTGCTAAAGATGGAATATCACATTACTAATTTTGCCAAATTCCAGAATACATAAACAGGCCAAAACCTCTTAACATAAATTATGGCAGAGCTGCATTAATGATAATTTTAAAAATCCATGGTGCTTGCTTTCCGGAGTTGGAAAACCATTTTTTCTGTTAAAAAAAAAACAAAAAACCAAACAACATTTTCAGGTTTCTAATTTCATCCACTCCATACTGTAGAAAACTCCATGGTGCTTGCTTTCCGGAGTTGGAAAATCATTTTTTCTGTTTAAAAAACAAAAAACCAAACAAAATTTTCAGGTTTCTAATTTCATCCACTCTATACTGTAGAAAACGACTATCATAGATGCATAAAAATATGCTGGGCATTGCCGCTTTGTGAATCAGCATGAAAATGGGTTTAACCGTGAATCCAAAAATAATCTGCAAATTAGATTTGTTTTCTTCCTCTGCAAAATGAAGCATACCATAAGAAAAATTCCTCCAACTACTCCTTTTCTGGCTTGCCATTCGCTGTGTTTCTCATACTTGTGAACAACCCAAGTAGAGAGACTGTGATATTAACATACTGGACTAATACAGTTCATAAAAGTCTCTTTCTCTCTATCTATCTAATCTAATCTACCTACCATGACAAAGGAGCCCACTGACTTGGAGATGATTGAAAGACTTTTGCAGGAACAGAACATTTCAATAGCTTTTACTGGGTGTAAAAAGGATGGTTTTAGTTGCAGCAATTTCTGTGATGAATGTCAACCTTTAACTATTGTAGGCAGGCATGAGCAGAAAAAGGCCTATCACTTGAATCTTGGCTCGTTTGAATTAGACTTCTAGGGGGATTGCCAGCCAAGGGCAACCCTGGGTGTTTCTGAAAGGTGGAGCTGGGCATGGTGTAGCATTGTATGAAGCTGTGATATTACTTTTAGTTGCATAACCAGAAGTGACCTCAAGTCTCGCTAGAATGTTCTAGCAATCAGGGTGGTTGTGAGAATGAAATGGAGAAGCATGCCATGCTGAGCTCCTTGAAAGGAAGGCAGGATAGGCACAGTACAGGCAACATGTTCTGCTGACAAATGCTTTATTGGCGTTTTCAAATTTTCATTTATAGAATATTCCGTGTTTTTATTATGTGTCTCTTGATGTATGGCTTTGTTTCTGTTACAGGTGTGCAAAGTCATGTCTTCATTATTGGGCTAATGCACCAGATGAAGCACGCTCTTACCTACAAAAGTAATGCTACTGCATTTGTTAGGAGTCCACTTCATTTCTTCAAACAAACGTGGTGGTTCTTCTCAAATCTGTGTTCATGAGCATGCCATAGGGGACTTGAGGTTGGAAAATAATAAATACATTTTAAATGATTACAGACTTGATTAAATGAAAATCTGAGTCTCTGCATTAAATGAGCAGTGAGTGAAAGTTTAGCCCATCATCTTTCAAAACTGGATTATATATTGGATACTATGCCAAGTTTTCCACCAGTGTTATATATTGGATACTATGCCAAGTAGTCCACTAGCTTTCCCTGGCACAAGGAGCCTTTCTGCCAGGGTCTCTTCCACTGGCCAAGGTTCTCTTGCATCTTTGAACCGGTGGAAAGCTCCACAGCTGGCAGAACGGATCCACAAAATGTAACCTTTCGTGAATCGCATAAACAAAATTCTAAAGTTAAAAATCTGAGAAATTTGCTTGGTAGGGACAGCAGCCCACGTTGGGAGGCTTCATCAGTCTGGTCATCCTTTCTCTGTAAGTTCCCTCCATGTTATTTTATGTTATTTTAATCTATTACTTTTTTTTTCAGTCTGTCAAGAAGAATAGGGTTGGGGAGTGAAAATGACCCTGGAGCATGTCTACCAACGGTTCCACAAGCCAGTACTTCAGGGGCTTACTGAACTCAGTGGCACCAGCAATGGGTATTGGTTCACCTTTCGTCTCATCCCACAAAATGGCAGCTAACACAGGAGAAGTGGTGAGCTGACACTTATTACCTAGGAAGGCTCTGAGCCGTGGCTTCTGAGCCGCTGGCAAAGCTGCTGTGTGTAGCTATCTAAGGCAGTGGCCCACCAAGAAATTTCCCCTGTAATTACATGACCAGTCAGCCCAAGCACAGATCTTCCCTTCCGTTCTAATAGGTAGGTTAGAGTTAGGGTTTGATTGGCCCAAGGCCACCCAGTAAATGGAAACTGGAACTGTGAACTCTTCAATGCTATACTTTAACCAGTACAAAATGTCTACTTTGGCCGTTTGATTAATTCCTTTTTTTTTTAGCTCCACCTAATGTGTAAAATGATTGTGGATAAGAACCCCATTTCGTATTTCTGACTTACTTGTAACTATTTTATACTTACTGTAACCTTTAAAGACTTCAATTAGCCATTTTATCAAAACTACCCCTCTTGGCAAACTACCCCTTTGGAGTGCATTGAAGATATACAATTTTGCTGTTTCAGCAGAGGAATTATGAAGACTGCAGAGATGTTGTTTGTAAGATAAAATGGAAACTCCTTCAGTCTGCCCGCAAGTTTCTTACATGCAACTCCAAATTCCACTTCGATCATCACTTATTCGAGTTATAAAAATAAATATTCCAGGAGATTTCAAAACTCCAAATTATGCAAGCCATTTCCCAATTTGTCAACTCAGCTTCCCAATAAGGAAGGGAATTCAAAGAATAAAGAGGTGTTAATACAAAATCTGCTTTCATGTAAACACTGGCAAATGTATTCATACACAACTTTGCCAAAAGCATGTGATAGTATTAATAATAATGTTCTAAAAGGAACCGGAGCATCTTTTGAAGCTTACAATAATGGCAAGCCACAGGTACAAGTCCAGGTTATGGATGGAAAA
Organism: Gekko japonicus; assembly: GCF_001447785.1. Classification (NCBI taxonomy): domain Eukaryota; kingdom Metazoa; phylum Chordata; class Lepidosauria; order Squamata; family Gekkonidae; genus Gekko; species Gekko japonicus. The sequence continues at coordinate 286,995 of NW_015168091.1, read as the reverse complement.
TACCAGGTTCAACTACCTCGCAGAAGGGTTGCATCTGGACAGTGCCTAGATGGGTCGTTATCTGGAAATCCTATGCATGTCACCTTGCGTTCCATGACACAAGAAAGGTGGAATATAAATACAATAAATAAATAAATTTAATTTCTGCATATCTTACAGACATCACATTCACCAGCTTGTTTTAAAAGCAACCTGGGATCCCACAAGGAATTAAATGATTTCAAAATACCACCTCTCTCCTCAAATAACCCCCTCTGTGATTCAGGACGCTCTAAGGGGCTTGAGCAAGCTGTACTATTTTCCCCTCCAACACACATTTTAACCAACACTTGAATGCCTTCAACATTCCTTTTTTTTGTGTGTGTGAAAACATTTAGCCCTCATCTGGCTGGTTTTTTATCTTTCATATTTTGCTGCCTACCTGAAGCGTTCCCCCATGCATGTAGGCATTCCTACCTTATCTTTGGCAAGCCCAGTTTGTAACTTTTATCATCCACCTAGCCACAGTGATATGGTTACACCTTCTTTCAATATTGTTATGTAAACTAGTTTATAACTAGTGTGCCAGCCTGATACAGCCCTGTTCCTGATACAAGTGGATTGTACCCCTACCCTACCAGGGAGAGACCAGATTGTTACATATTTAGACGTCACAAAACAGACAACAGAAGTAGACACAGATCAGACATCAAAAATGCCCATGTTGGATTGGATCCTGTGAATCCATTCCTCTAGTGGTGAGACTTTTCCATAAGGGACAAGATAGCCTGGCAGAGGAGGAAGAGGAGAATTGGATTTATACCCTGCCCTTCACTCAGAGTGGCTTACAATCGCCTTTCCTTCCCCTCCCCACAACAGACACCCTGTGAGATAGCTCTGAGAGAACTGCCCTTGAAAGAACAGCTCTGAGAGAACTGTGAATGACCCAAGGTCACCCAGCTGGATGCATGTGGAGGAGTGGGGAATCAAACCCAATTCCCCAGAGTAGAATCCACGGCTCTTAACCACTACACCAAAGTATGAAGGTAGTAGAATGGATCTACAGGAGCTTGAGATACAGCCATAAGTCTTAACTGGATTTGGTTCTGCAAAAATTGGAAGATGTTGAGGGAGAATTGTTGGGTATATTTTTATTAAGTGCAATGTGGCCTTCATATCATGGAAGCTAAGTAGGGTCAGCCCTGGTTAGTACTTGGATGGAAGACCACCAAGGAAGTCCAGGGTATGAAGAGGAGGCAATTGGAAACCATTTCTGTTCGTTTCTTGCCTTGAAATCCCTACAGGACTGTGGCCCAAGAACTAGACCACAGTAGATACTTGACTGGAAATATGACATACTGCTCCTCTAAATGTTTATTTCAATGAAGTCTTATTTCATCGTTCACCCCAAATAATGGAAAAGCTAATTAATGGATGATGTTTTCTCCATCACTCGGCTCTTTGTCTGGAAACTGTATATACATCACAAAATAAATTAGCTTTAGATCAGTCTAACAAAATATTCTGATCCAGTTTTCCAGGCAGAGTTTTGTCACATTTTGGGTGACCTTAGAAATCAATCAGAGTAAAGCGGAACAGCCAATCCCTCGGTGTTAAAACAGCTGTACTCTATAAACTAATCCTGCAACAACGAAGGTAGAAGAGAACTGCTTATTAACAGAACATGAAGCAACTGCTGAGGCTCAGTTCCAATCACAATAGCCATTTTTCTCATTCTGTAGCACTGCAGCCTAGCAGTTCAGGCCCAAGAGGTGAAGGCTGCTGAATACATGCTACCTTTAGGTGATCTAGTTTTTACTCTGTGTGTGTGTTACATGCCATCAAGTCACTTCTGATTTATAGCGACCGTATGAATGAATGTCCACCAAAACATCCTGTTGTTAACAGCCATTCTCAGGTCTTGCACACTGAGGGCCCTGTGGCTTCCTTGATGGAGTCAATCCACCTCATGTTGGCTCTTCCTCTTTTCCTGCTGCCTTCAACTTTTCGTAGCATGATTGTCTTTTCCAGTGATTCCTGTCTTCTCATAACGTGAATAGCCTCCGTTTAATAATTTTAGCTTCTAGGGAGAGTTCAGACTTGATTTAGTCTAGAACCGACTTATTTGTCTCTTTGGCAGTCCACGGTATCTATAAAACTCTCCTCCAATAGCACATTTCAAAGGAATTTCCTTTCTTCCTGTCAGTTTTCTTCACCGTCCAACTTTCACACCCATACACAGTAATGGGGAATACTGTGGCATGAATTAACTCGACCTTGGTTGCCAGTTTTTACTGGGTCCCCATCATACCTTATAGCTTTTCATAGTCTTTATTGTATCCATTGTGCTTCTTATGCATTCCAATTTGCATGGTCACCACTTATTCGGTCATCAGGCAGCAAAATTAATAAACAGATCCACTTTAGAACATTACATTAATATATCATCTTGTGACTTCCCTTTTTGCTCCCCACAGACCAAAGCGGCAATAATTTCCAGGAGGAGCAATATAGCTAGATTGTGTCTATATCCATTAGTGGAGGGGGGGGGAGAAACACCCCCCCCCCCAAAAAAAAAGCTTGTTTGAAATGCCTCTTGCCAGGCTCAGTTAACAAAATGAACTCAAGTAAAGACCTGATCGATGAAGTTCACTTTTGGACAGTGGTTCACTGCTAACTTTTGACAGTCTGCTCCTGGAGGAGTTGCATCAACCTGGCTAGAGCTGTAACATCCAAGTGCTGAACCTCTCTTCTGAAAAATCTGATATGTCTAGCAGATAATCCTTCATTCCACTGGTAAATCTTTGCTTTAATTAGATAAGCATATGGAGCAGAGGTCCATCAGTGGCTATTAGCCACAAGGTATAGCTAGGGGCTCTGGGGCAAGTGATGCTCTGTCTTCTTGGTGCTTGGGGGGGTCAACAGTGGGAGGGCTTCTAATGTCCTGGCCCCACTGCTGGACCTCCTGATGGCACTGGTATTTCTGGCCACTGTGTGACACAGAGTGTTGGACTGGATGGGCCTTTGGCCTGATCCAACATTGGCGTCTCTTATGTTCTTATGTTCTTATGCTTTTTGTATACAGATTGCAGACAGCTCTTCCGGTGGTTCAAGACAGATGCTGAGCCATATTAAAAGAATGTCCTATTTGGTTGTAGACCAATTTTAAAAATAAAGTGGCAACAACAGTTGTCGACAACCAATCTTCTGCTATTGCATGGCAATCTTCACACACAAATTATAGGTCCTGTCGTAGTGGCAACCTCTGACTTCTATTAGCATTCAACTTTGGTGATTCCTATACATTTTTCAAATGAACAAACAAAAACAAACCACAAACCAACTGTGGCTGTTCGCTGTCGGTTACAGATCACATGATCTCTACTTACATTTGGCAGTCTTGGATACAAGTAATACATTTATGGCTTTTATTCACCCCTCCCATGTAAAGTGTCTGAAACCAAAGTCTCACTGCAAATGCAATACACAGCAAACATGAGTGCCGTCACAACTTAAGATCCTTTGCTAACAATTCTCCATCATCAATGTGAGATGTTTGGAGACCAAATGGAGCTGCAAGAGGTTTTATATGACACAACTCTACTTATACTTTGTGCGTGAATCACCATTTCTCCTTTTCCAAATAGCAATGCAAAAACAAACAAAAAACAGCAACCCAATAGCAGCCTGCAACTCAGCAAGTGAACTGCTAGGTCCAAGAGCAACACACTACATTATTGAAGCTAACTCCATTATCCCGCAGCACACGGTTATATGCAATTAATCCTCCTGACTTTAAAAAACTGATTATATTCCAGAGGCTCTGGAAAGCTTACGCCAATATTTATGTTTTATATTTTAAGAAGGAAAAAAAACCCCACAAAGGAATACAATTTTCCTCCATATTCTGGATTGGCTCCAAAACAGTTATTGGCCCGTTGCAGTATGAGGGCCACTTACAAAAAGATCACTACAATGTGTTTGCTTGCGGGGGGGGGGGGTGTCGTCGTCCCAGCAGCCCTCAGAGGACTGAGACCACCAAATCCTCCTTTCCCTTGGCTCAGTAGCCACACAGCAACTAAAAAAGCAACTGATCCAGCCTTCCCAAAGCAACTCTAGTGTGATAGTTTTACTCCAGAAAAGGACAGTTGTGGAAGAACATGAAAATATCATATTGGAATGAAAACACATGTGAATGTTATTTCATATTTGTACCTTTGTGGAAGAGGATGAAGTTACATTACACACTGGCCCCTTTGCCTTCCATTTAAGGAAACCGATTCCTATCAACAGCTGAAAGTTCAGAGCTTTTAAAGTGGTACTTTCAAGAAATGCAAACCAAGATCAAATGTCTAGACAACATTCTTGCATGTTCACCCTCTAGATGGCACAGTCTCACAGGACGTTTGCAGACACTGCCCTATATTCGATCACCCTTGAAGAATTAAAAAAAAAATTATTTTAGAAATTAAAACATTCAAAGCTAACTCATCTGTCTGTTTAACTTCACACCCTAGTTTTAAAATGAAATAAACTGATAACCTGATTAGTCACTTCTGCGGCAATGTTTGTAATTTTTTAAAATGTTTATGATTCAGCTATTTTGCTCTTTTTGTAAAAGTCAATAAAAGTGATAGAAAACTAGTAAAAATCCCAATCTCTTTGGATTCCATGAGGTGTACAATCCTGTATGTCTCAGAATGATGGGGGGGGGGGGGAAACTGTATATGGCAATACAGCTTTACTAAAGGCCTGCACAACTTGTGACTCTTCAACTTGATCAAACAACCTATGAGGCCAGATTGGCCCAGGGATCCTGGAGGTTTTTTGCCTTCCTCTGGGCACAGAGCAGGGGTCACTGGGGTAGTGGGGGGGGGGAGTTTAGTTGTGAATTTCCTGCATCATACGTTGGTTGGACTAGATGACCCTCGAGGTACCTTCCAGCTCTATGTTTCTATGTATTGTGAGTTGCCAAGTATTTGACAATCCTTGCACATCAAGAATAAACGTGGAGATTTTCCATCAATAAAATATCGGGGGGGGGGGGGGTCCCTAGCATTTTTTGAGGTTGCTTCTATCAAGGTGATTGATGGGCTATTCTTGGCTTTGTTGGTTACAGAGGTCTGATTTGTTCCGTAATTTTTTAAAAAACCAAAGATTTCAGATTCTTTTATTAGTTTTTGCAAAAAGGATATTGAATAGCCAGCCTATATTTGTCTCCTACTGAATAATTTATTCCTACTGTTGTGATTCTTGGATCACCATATGGTCAGGATGGCTACTGGCTCCATTGAAGCTGGACTTAATACTGTCAAACCTCCTTAAGGGGGGAGACAAAAAGTATAAATTAAACTTTATTACATTTCTTGACAGAAAATATAATTATGACGCTACAATCTTTTTTTCTCATCGTATTAATGGAGCTTACTCCACCCAATTAAATCAATGTCATTTAAATCTGTAATAATACCCTACTGAAATCTGACATTCAGCATCTCCCATCTTCCCTCCCCACCTAGGGGGAAATTACCCCTTGCCCACACCACAGACCCAAAAAAAAATAAAAATGCTGTGAGTTTCTGGCTGCCTATATCACGAATCCAATGAAAACAACAAGCTGCATCCAATTGCTGGCAGGAGCCTGGGACCTAAAGCACAAAGACGGTGTTCATGCTGAACTCCCGACCGTTTGCTTTCGTGCTGTATTTAGACCTGGAAATACTCCTAGTACTGAAGGAGTGCCGTACGTCCCATTCTAAATGAACATAAAGAGTTCTAATGAGTGCTGGAAGATAAAGTATTACTTATTCTCCCCCAAAGTGCTTCTGTCTAGAAAAGCCAGTAACTCTATCAATAAGTAGCAGTATTCCACAATCAGTAGGAATCTCTTAGTTCAGCCAGGGTACAATCTCAAGGCTTAAAACACCACCTTTACATCTAACCTGTTTTTCTAGATGCTTTGGGGACAGCTTTTGTTCAGATGAGGGGGGGAAAAAAACAAAATCTATTTCTGAACAGAACTGAATGCGAGCAAGCAAAACTAAATTGCTTACTGCATAGCTACTATGGATGTAGGTTCAGCACTATTTGGGGGCTCATGTTAGTGTTCTCTCTGAAAGCCCCCTGAAAAAAAAATCTATGCTCTTGCATATGTGTAACATCGAGCTCACATCAGGTATAAAGCCTAATCCAGCAGAAAGCATTCGGACAGCCTGATCTACATGGGTATATGCAGTCACAGTCATTTGGAAGCAACCAGTGGAGTGGCAGCTCTCCCACCGCTATGGCACCACTTAAATCTGACTTTACTATTATTCCCATAATGTCAAACACGTGGAGACTATTTGTCAATTTTGTACTGCTGCCTAACAGCAGAAGGGCATGGCAAATGCACTGCTATCAATATCCGACACTCAGCATGGAGCCTTCCTTTGGAGGAAGATGTTCTGCCTCCCGAAGAAGGCTCCTTCCACTGGAAAAAAAGCTCCTCCTGGAAGCAGGCTCCAAAGGTGAGCTCGACAGAATCACAAGATACAACCATTACTTAAAGCATGTCAATGAATGGAAACAGGCAGTCCTTGCTTGGTCAACATTTCAGAGCACCACTCAGTACGCATACTTTTTATTATTGTTCCACCAATTGTTCTGTTAAGGTTTTATTGTACCATATGTTACTCATCATTATGTACTGCTCCCGTCACACTCCTACTCAAGCTTGATAAATCATCCCACATTATCATCACGTAGGGTTATTTCCACATCGGGTTATGGCTTAAAAGCATTTAACTACTCACACAAGATCTGAAGACGCTGGCCATTCAATAAATTTACTCTTTTTATTCATTTCAGTGGCTTTTATCGTAGCAGCAATAAATAGGCATCTTACATCTTTATAAAACATGGTCTTTAAGAGAGTCACTTTTACTTACATCGAACTTCTGTTAACACAACTGGGAATTTAAAATTAAAGTGACTTTTAGATTGTGTTGACACTCTGACATGAAGCCGGGTGGGGGTATCTACTGTTGGGTGGATTTGTGACTGTTTACGACTGTGTGATCTGCAGTGCTTCCAACATGTCCTCCACAGCTTTCAGAGAGTACTTGGTTTCTTTCTTACTGCGACCAGCGAACTAAGGAAAAAGAAAGGTTATTCTACTTCACGGAACATGCAATAAGTAGTCATTTTGCAACATTTTCACAACAGCCGAGCATGTAAAATTGTTCCAACACTTCACAACAAGAAAAACATATGTACCAACAGCGGACTGCAGAATTAACCAAGTTTGCTAATGCCCATTTTTGTGTTATCTTAAATCCCAGACAGCCACAGAGGGGTGGGGGAGGGGGACTACACCTAAAGTGTGTGTTCACAGATAATAAGTGGACATTGAGTGGAAAGCTCAACAAACCAAAAGCCCACACAACATATACCTATCATCACAAATCAAAGGTGAAGTCACTTCAAGAGGCTTAGAAGCTGAGAGGAAATCAAGAGATCACTGGTTTCTACATACAGTACTAAAAAAAAGTCATGGTCATTCTGAATTCCTAGAAAGGACTAAACACATAAAGCTGTGTTACACTGCATCAGACTATTGGGCAAGATCAATACCGTCTATTCAATCTCTCCAGGGTATCTGGCATGCGTCTTCCACATCACTCACTACCTAATCCTTTTAACCAGAGATGCCAGGGAATGAACCTGGGACCTTCTGCTGTACAACTGTACCATGGCCCCTGCCCTAAGATAGCATATAACTGTAGCACCACCAACATAAGTTTGCTAGTACTCCCTCTAAAACCTTCTCAACAGGTTTCACAGCCTTTATGTACAGCTTGCCATACCATGGAAAATTTTCAGAACAAGCTGCAGGATGCTGGAGGGAAGACAGTGGAGATCTAGTCCATCAACTCCTTCTGCAAGATGTTCTGCAGGATTTGACCAGGTGTTGCCAAACAGTCAACAAAAACGTTCATTCTTTAAGGTGTGAGAGCTGGTGTAGCTTACATACTTAGCTGTGAACCAAGCTAAACCTAATTCAAACTTGCCCTCTGTCAGACTCTCACTTGTTGGCCTTAGGCAAGACATTGTGTCTGAACCACCGCTAAGTGTCCACAATAGGAAATAATACTGTCGGCATCATTACTCTGTTATACAACTCTTGTAGGGGTTATTAAAACGCCCTGAACATTTAAAAAAAAGCTATATATAAAAAGTATTGTTATTATAATATAAACTCGTTGCAATTTTCTAATTTTCAGCAGACAGGGAACATGTCAATTAATACTTCCACTTAAGGGCAAACCACAGTTTGACTCCCATCCAACCTGCTTTCTATGGTTTGCACTATTCCTCCAGACCCCAGAATTACAAGCCACAAACTAACTGTGGTTCGAAATGCTGGCTTGCAGGACAAGCACAAACCACACAAATCTAGTTTGGAAGCAACATGAACTATGGTTGCCATTTAAGTGGAATAGCAGATTCTGACCACATGAGGGCAGGAAGTCAAGCAATATATGCGAAGCATGCGCTTTGTGAAGACTATGCCCAATTTCTCCCACTGTCCCTTGGGGGGGGGGGAATTAAGTTGTCAACATTTTCCTCTGTATTTGTGGTTGCAGCTGCAATCCTGCTTTCCTGGGAGTAAGGCCAACTGAATAAAATGGGACTTACTTCTGAGTAGACCAGCTTAGAACTGCTCCCTAAATGTCATATAATGGGTTGGATCCTGTGGATTCATTTCAGTAGCATCAAAGGAAAAAGCAGAACAGCTCTGCAGATCCAACCACATTTATTCACTACTGCATCGCGTAAAGACCAAGGAAATGACAATTAAACTAATTTAAGAATGCGCTGATAGCTTATTAACCTAAATTGTTAAGAAATGCTTAAAAATAAATCAAAATTATGTTAGCCTCCTAATTTTTCGTAGAGACTTAGATTGCAGGAAAACTTCCAAGTCATTAGTGCCTAGATTTAGCTTTTTGACTCTAGCACAATTTCTACCACTCATGCGATTTTGCACAGCAGGTTTATCAGTTAGGGCACCATCCACCACAAACTTCTCTTTTGGTTATAAAGAAGAATCGGGCTAACCTGTTCAGACAAGTTCCGTTCACGTCACATGGGCCTGTGCAACAGAAGTTCTAAACAGACAACTCTGGCCACACCATACATTGCTGTATTTTGTGAGCTGAATACACACACACGGCCTAAGTATGGCTCTCTCCTTTAAAGTACCATAAGCTAAAATGTTTCATTAAGTAAAAACAGCCTGTTCCTCAATGAAACATTTACATCTGAGCACTCAATAAATTTTCAGCTTAATGCTTTTTTCTTCAAGTATTGCTGCTGTCCTGCATACTTTGCTCCCTGGATTTACGATGTGTCCCCTTTTCCTCGTAATTAGCTCAATTCAGCAAATGTGACCTGTTGACAAAATTTGGTGATCAGACAGGTAATATCCCAGCTGAAACACGATGCAGGAACTGTTAACCTGCCTTTGACCCCCTTGGGCTACACTCAAACTTGAGCATTTTAAAAAAAAAATCCAAATAAGCTTTGCAAACACAAAAACTACCCCAAAAATGAACAAAAGCCAACAAAAACGAACAAAATTAGCCCTAACCAAAGACTTACAGAGGTCTAACTTCTTGACAAGAAACAGATTACAGAAAAATCCCAAACTTTAAAAGTGCATGTTGGCTTTCAGAACATCTTTCAAAAATACAGACACACATCAGAGAAGACTGTCAAAAGTCATTGCTGCATAGCAGTAAAAAATGGAGTCCAAAATAAATAGTATTGTGCTTATTCACTTAGAGCAAAGTGGACCAAAGGCATTAAATATGAGGAAAGTTCCTTGATAACATGCAGAATTTCTCTTTAATTATATTAACCTATTCTGAAAGTTAGACCAACTAAAATTAAAAGACCAGCTAGATGTTTTAATCATTCCAATTTTAGTTAAAAAGTAATTATTTTGCTAAATAGCATTATGTATCAATTTAGCTGATAATTGATACCTCCCCTTCTCTTTGAAAATGTGATTTATTTTGCTGTCCCAAATGGTTTCTAACAGAATCACCTTACTAAACGTAAACAACATATCGATCCCTAACCGAAAGAATATAGCAGTATATCCAAAAACTATTTATCTGAAAAAAGGCACAGAGAAAAGTGTTAAAGCTTAATTTTTAACTGAAAATTAAACTTCCACTTAAAGTGTTTCTATTGTGAGACATGCTAAACTAATTAACTGGAGAGGCAGAGAAATGTATTTTGTTTCAGATGTTAAAGAACACAAATTAAGGGAGAAGAAAAGTCTTCATTTATAGTGACCTGTGTCTGTATTTTAACACACATTTTTTAATTTTAGTACTGCTATTTAAAACATTTTATTACTGCCTTTCCACCAACGTAGGGCCCCTAAGATAGCAATCAATCAAAAACATTAGAACCAACTTAAGGATATATAGATATAGATATAACAATTAAAACAACAACAAGAAAGAGGATCAAATGAGGGTGGGGTGGAGGAATCTCTCTGGAGAGAGAATTCCATGTTTTAGTGGCATGATTGAGAAGGTTCTTTCTTAGGTTGCCACTCATCTGGCCTCAGTTGACAGGGGTACCTGAAGCAAAGCCCCTGAAGGTACAGTAGTTTTAGAAACATTTTAGAGACTTTACTTTCTTGAAGTCTTCAGTCTGTTCAACAGTACCAGTGGCATGTCAAAGCTTTTCACCTACAGGGCAGCTTTCAAATGAGAAATTCTGCCATTTATAGCCTTCAGTGGGAACTACTTATATACTGGCCATGCGTCAACATTATAGCACCCATACACAAAGAATGACAGACTCTGCCATTTTTGCACAACAATCAGCACACCTTGAAAAAACATTTTTAAGATTGTCTCAGCAAGCATAGTTTCTTACACCACTACCAGAGACAACATCCCAGAAAAGAAGAGAACCTTGCTTACATAATCTCTTAATATCAGATAGGATGATTCAATTAATACTCATTTTTATAAAACCAAACCGTTTTGTAGTTATTGGATAGTATTAAATAATCATATTATCCTCTTTAATTTATAATAATTCATTTTACCCTTAAATAAATGGTAAAGTAAATGTGAATAGTGGACTGTTTCAAGAAAAAAAAGAGTGAGAAAAGAATAATAATACAATTATTAGATGCTGTATGCTTGAACAAGGAGGAAAATGTACTTGTTAAATGATTATGTGATTACTTAGAAGTATTTAGAAATGGTGTTAAATGGAGGAAAAATGACTATGCTGCTGTTTAAAAGCAATTATAAATGGTAATGGGTGATGTTGTGGGTGGTGGGTATCTGTATGTGTAAAAAATCCAATAAAATATATATTTAAAAAAAGAAAAAGAAAAAACATTTTTGGTGTCATAGCAATGTTTGTTTTCCTTAAGAAATAATGGTAACACCCTTTGTATTTATTTTGATATGTGTTAGATGACAAAATCTACAAATACTCATCTCTTTATAATGGCAAAGAGAACTGAGGGGTAGGGATGGGCACGAACCCTCAAACCGAACCCCAAACCCAATTAAGCCAAAAATGCTCTGAATCAAAATGCAGTTCACCGTGGCCGGGAGAAAGGGGGATCGCCCGGGAAATGTTAAGCAGTGAGGCAGCCATTTAACCCATCCGTTTCGCTTCCCCCACTTTAAAGAAGGAGGAAGCGAAACTGACGGGTTTAATGGCTCACAGCCATTTAAATCTAACAGCTAACAGGTGCACCCACCCTGCTGTTAGGTTTAAATGGCTGGCAGCATTTCACCAGTTCATTTTGCTTCCCCTGCTTGGAAGCAAAACTGACCAGTCACCAGTCCATTTCACTTCCCCGTACTTCGAAGTGGGGGGGAAGTGAAACGGAATGGTGAAATGGCTCACAGCCATTTAAACCTAACAGGTCAGCTGCAGACCTGCACTGTTCAGCTGTTACATTTAAATAGCCTGAACAGATGAACTGAACTGGACAAATGTCCAATAAATGTTTAGGGAAGACACTTTCCTCGAACATCAATTCAGGGGCTCTGAACTGGGCCAAGTTCATGCCGAATTCTGGGTCATGAATCAGTTTGTGCCTATTCCCCTATTGAGGGGAATTTAGTCTTCCTTCCCTAGTCATGTGACTAGGTAATAGTTAAAATTCTTGGAGAGTACCTTGTGGTGGTGTGGAGAGTACCTTGTACTTGGATGATCTCCGGAAATTTCTGCAGCCAACCTGTGTCTGCAAAGTTACTATTGTGGGACTCGGAAATTAACTTAAATTTATAGAACTTATGACTGTAAAGATAGGAAATGTGCAAACAGTCTTTGCAGAGATGACAGAATCCACACAAGAAGTGACCAGGAAAGTCACTATTTATTTATTTATTGTATGGCAGAGCTGCAAACAGGAAGCATATAACAATACAGGAAAGTCATTAATGGAAAGGGATGGCTTCAGTGTCTTATACAGATTTACAGTCCCTTCCAATGGCTCGCAAAATACTCAAATGCCATCTAAGCAAATATATTTTCATAGGGTAGCTATGTTGGTCTGTGGTAGAACAACTAGGTTCAAGTCCAGTAGCACCTTAGGATTTTCAAGGTATTAGAACAGGATTTTCAAGGTATTATTTTAGACTCACTAAGTGTTGATCACTAAGGTGCTACTGGACTCAAATCTAACTAAGCAAATATATTTAAATTTACATGACTTCTACAGTTTGTTCATTGGCTAGCTAGGGAAAGTTCCAATTATCTTTCCATTACAGGTTAACGTTTTATCATTTCCCCTACAAATTTCAAACATTTCTATATTTTGGGGTTAAAATAGGACCATAAAACTTTATTTGACTAGTAATTAGTAAAAGAGAAATGGGGTAATTTTTTATATAAGAATGTAAGCTCTTATCTAGAGCCCAAGGAAGAACGTCTTACTTCCTTCAAAAGCACCTGCCTTGAAAATTTACTACTGTGCAACTGAAGAACACCAATGTACCCCAACCATGCAACCCCATAGCTAAACTGTACAGATGATCTGAAACAGAAGGACAACAACAGAGTAAACCACAACACCGGGGAAAGAAATCCAAAATAAAGCTTTGGGCCAGGTCCCAAAGGAGATTTTCCAGTGTCCACCCCCACACCTTGGCACATCTGGTTGACAAGACGACAACTTTCAGCAGCATAGTAGACTCTTGCCAATATGTCCACTCAACTGGAGGGGAGCCATATACTGACTCGTCAGCCTTATCTGCTGGAGCATTTAGGCTCTTCAGCAGTTCAAATGTAAACTTAGGAGCAGGCCAAACCATGCAGGGCTCACATGTCAAACAAGGTTTGATATTTATTCAGTAAAGTTTCTTATGGTACCTTTTGCCAGAGTAGGGTGTTAACTTGAGATCCTGGCCAAGTTCTAATTTGTGTAATTACATCCTGCATTTTTAAATTCCCTTTGCAGTTTTCAGCTAGATATGGTATTTGTCACTTTTCTGCTAAAATACAGCTGAAGCATGCAATATATCACAAACATATGAAGTCACAAAGAAGTTATGACATTTGTTTTAAATATATTTTTGGTTGTGTAAAATGTGATCTGTTCTGGTAAGTATCAACCAAGAGTGGGGCCAATTTGCAATCATTTTGATCCAACTCCAACAGAACTTCACAATCGCATACAGACCATACAGTTATAAAAACCAAGGTGGTACTTTTTAAAGTTACTACAGTTCTCTGAACATGGCAGTGCAAGGCAGAAAAGTATATGCTATCATGACTCAACTAATTTCTCACAATCGAGATTTAAGAGGACTTTCATTTGGGTTAAATTTTAAATCAAGCCACCGATAAAAGCTATTTATTCAATACATATGCTGCCTTTCCCTCCGTTTTAGATAGCAGAAAATAGTTCACAGATTGTGAAATTGTTAAAAAGCACATAAACCAAAATGAAACGATTTATTGAAAGCATCTCAACAGCACTGCCGCTTAAGACTGAATAGTTGAATGGTCCAGCCCCTTTGGGTGAAATAAGCAAAGTTTACCATCTCTCCAGGAAACAAGATTCCACGGCTTAACATGGTAACTATGCCAGAAGTTAATTGCATTCCTTTTACATGTGGTTAGCAGCTGCATTATATACATACAAATGCAAGAGCATTCAATAGTATGGGACTATGAAATTATAATAGATTAGACCATTTCTCAACTCAAAAAGGTTTTAAAAGAGGGGGGAAATGCTATGTGTCCTCTGATCCAAAGTGCCCTGAAAAGTGTATGTAAGCCCCCGCCATCTTCACCCAGAAACATACACATTTTAAAGCACCCCCCCAAATGCGGTGCAGGTAATTAATACTCACCTGGTAAGCTCGATTTATTTGGTTTGCTGCCCAACTGGCATACTTCACATTATCCTTTTTCATTTTTGCACTTGCCTTAGAATTGGAAGCGATGTGGCTGGCAGCCTAGAAGTGAAACAGGCCAACAATCAGCAACATAACCTTGAAAAGTATGCCAAAACACCAAACATATGTATGGAAAGCGAAGAAGCACTACAACAGAAGAATGACCGATTTTTTTAAAAAGCTTAATCAACTGCTTAGATGGAAAAAAAATTAGAAAATCTTGCAGATAGGAATTCCCTCACCGTCTTCTTCTTCTCAAGAATAAGAATTCAAAACCCTGGTCTGGGTAAAAGGGATGTTTTACTTCTACAGGACAGGAGAGCCCCTCATTTGCTACAGAGGGGCATGACAGTGAACTCTACCAAGCTATGAACTACATAACCAAGTTCTGTGTTTCTCTGGGCTTGTTTTTCTGAAACAACAGTGGTCTGTGCTATTCTAAAACTCGAGGGACTTTCTAAAGGAGTTTGCAATACAGCACAGAAGTTTGCTGTTAAAAAAAAAAACTAAAAAAACCCCAACCCCAAAACATACACTTGTGAGCCCTGAGGTACATCTAAAGCAGCTCTTTGGATTCCAGCCATCATCTTGGTAACAGTTCAGGAACTTTGGAGGAAACATTTAAAAATAAGGCTTGACTGCCCAATTAAAATAATATTATTTCAATTACAAACCTTAAAATATAAAATATTAAGACAACTTTAAAAGAAGAAAAAAATGCTGTTAACACATACAAAGCAGGAACGATCTTGTTTCCAGAAAATGCAAACATTTGTACAGCACACTCAGACTGCTAGTTTTGTGAGAGCGTTCATTTGATCCAGCAGTTTTAAAGGACTCCAAATGTTATTAACAGATAATAAAGCAAAGTCATAAGTGACCTTGAGAGGGGAAAAAGAAGTTTAACTTGCAATCTGAAAAGATTATCAATCCACATTTATACTTCTATGCTGACATAAATAAGTCATATTGGATTTTAATGACAAGTGGTCATTCCTTCAATATCCATGCTTTGTCGCTTAAAGTGAGCTTGCAGGAATTGCAACATGTGTGCATTATGTGGTCGTCAAGCCACTTCCATCTTATGGCAACTCTATGATTTAGTGACCTCCAAAATGTCCTATCATTAACAGCTTTGCTCCGGTCTTTGCAAACTGAAACTGCAACACAGAAGAATGTTAATATACTACAGGGAGGCATACATCCAGACACAGAAGTGAACTCTATATAGGTAATATTAATTCTTTTATACTTTGGAAAGTGCCTTTGTGTTCATTTTATTTTAAAAAGGAAGGAACAAAGAAACAAAAACGAGCACACACATTCTGTCTTCTAAAGTCTGGTAAACCAAACATCCCAGATTTCCCAGATCTGTCCTTCTAAAAGATCAGCACTGGCCCCAACCTACTGAAATCCACAGAACCACTAAAACAGTAGATACAAATAACCAAGTTCTCTAAATGGTTGTGCTAAATACCAGAAATGTTAATAACAGCTCACGTAAACAAGAGGCAACAGTGCTGCCAACTATTACCATCATTCCATTTTCGTAATTTTGACTTTAAGACACAATAAATTATAGTGACAGGTTAAAAAGAAGCAAAGAGAAAACTTGTTGATCACAAATCTTATATAATTTTGCTATTGCCAAGGATTTATAGAGAGAGACCAACAGAGGACTTTTCATTTTATTCCCCTCTCACCTTCTCTACTCTGGCCAAATGCAGAAGCTTAAATTATTCTTAGGCGAGGAAAAATTCCTTCAGACTCACCATGTACAGTCCAAACAACGCTCTCATGTTCCTGTTGTTCAGCTTCAGCGCCTGTGCAAAATATTTTCTCGAAAGTTCGAGGTTTTCAAGCCCTCCTTGGGTATACTTAACCTGTTGCATAAGGCAAGACCAATTAATAAGCACTGATCAATTAACACTAGCAGACTGCATTAGTTATAAGCTGCCTTAGTATTTTAGGGCCCTGACTTGGACGGCCCAGGCTAGACCAATCTAATCAGACCTTGGAAGCTATTCAGGGTCAGCCCTGCTTAGGACTTGGATGGGAGGCCATCAAGGAAGTCCGGGGCTGCTACAGAGAAGCAAGCAATGGCAAACCACCTCTGTTAGTCTCTTGCCTCGACTACTCTGCGGGGTCACCCTTAAGTCAGATGTGACTTGACAGCAATTCCCACCACCACCACCACCAGTACACGGGTGTGTGTTTGGAATAAACGAGTCTTGTGGCACATGAAAGATTAAGATGGGCCAGAATCAGCTTTTGTGGACTACAGCCCACGAGTTCACATATCATGAGTGGGTTCCCATTAGGCGGTATTTTTGTAGGAGGTAGAAGTAAAAGAAACCATCAACAAGCAGGGTCAAAACGGTCATGGAACACGGGAAGCACTGGTTGAAAAGTAATTACATAAAACTTAAGGCTAATCAAGAAAAATATAGAGACCATTACCAGTTAAACTGTCTTATCTTACAAAAAGTAAGAAATAGCTTAGCGAAACCTAAGACTCCCCACCGATTTCAGGTGCCCACTACTTTAGGATGGTGCCTGTATTTTTCTTGATTAGATCTGAATTTCACATAATTACATTTCATCCTGTACTTCCTGCATTTCATGGTCCCTCGACCTTGCTGTTTGTTTCTTTCATACTGGTACATAAAATGACTGAATAGTGAGGATCTGCTTACTCATATGAAATGGGCTCTATGAAATATGCTGGAATAAAATTTTAGGTAGTCTTTGTGGTGCCACAAGACACCTGTTTATTTTTTGCTACAAACAGACCAACCTCCTGATATTTTTATTCTAACTGAAAACAGCATCAGACTAATCCAGGTTGAATAACGGACCTAAGCAGTCTGATGGTATTTGATTAATTCAAGGGGAAGGGGAGACCCAGTGTGGCGTAGTGGTTAGGGTATCAGACTAGGAGCGTGGAGACCCAGGGTGAAATCCCCACTCTGCCATGGAAGCTTGCTGGGTGACTTTGGGCCCATCACACTCCCAATGCATACCCCACAGGGCTGTAGAGAGGATAAAAAGGAGGAGGGGTGTGAAGCAAAGCACCTTACCCACCATCCCCTCAAGGGTTAATGTGAACAATGATTGGCCTGAGCTGGCCTGCAGGTGTTACTAACTGGGTCTCTGGCCTGCAGGCTTCTTATCATCTTCAAGGCCAAAGATGGAAGATGATTAATTGGTTTCTCATGGAAATCTGTGATCTGTGATTGGGGGGGGGGGGGAGAAGTGATGTGATTTTCCAGAGAGTTTGCTTGGAAAGAAATATGTTCTGATTTGGATATCATCATCACCTGACACACTGGGCCAGAAACTATCATTCAGTTGTGGCCCTAGGGAGAAGCTAGCGGAGATTCTTATGGACTATAGGTCCACACTATGACCGGCAATTGCTAGAGACACAGATAATGTGGATTTGCGGCCTTCCTATTGAAACTAAGGTTTGTGCCACCTACTGCAACTCTGGACAGTGTTAGGTAGTTAAAGCTACCTTATTTTCTGTTCTGTGTGACTTCTGAGTAATGTGTTGGCAATAACCTTTTCCTTATTAACTCTTGAATAGACTTAATATTATTTTATAAAGAACAGTCTGATTCTTGGGCGCACTTGCCCTGGGAGCCCACCACAGGGTTCGCCTCAGGCTTCCTTGACAAGGGGAGAATGTTGTACAGTGACGAGATAGAAAGGACTAAATAAATAACAACCATAAAATGTAGCATCAAAAGAAATAGTTCCCTTTGAATTTTTTTCACTTCAACAAGCAGCAGTAAATAGGGGGAGATGCTGCAGTTGAAGCATACAAATGAGGAACTGGCAACTAAAGAACAGGATCAGCGTACACGCTGACAACTGGCTGCTCACTCAGGACAGCATCTGCTCACTCGCAGCATTCCAAGATACTCACCTCTGCAAACTGCTGGCAATACAAGTGGTTGTGCGGGTTCGTCATCATAAGCTCCTCCAAGCAAAACGCTGCCTTTGCGTAGCTGGAGGACGAAACCAGGAGGGAGCATTTAAAAGAGAATCTACATTTTACTGCTGCAGTAGGACCTAACCACTGTCAACAGCTTCTACAGCAAAGGCTAGTCCGGAGACTAGACAGAACACAGAAACGCATATTTTCTGCTTTCCATTTTCAGTGGACTCCCAAACTTGACCTACACAAGGCTGCAGGAGTCTTCTGGAGCTTCATCATCTTGCTGTGCATGAGTCCCACTGTGCACGTTATAGCAGTAGTGGCAAATGCACTAGAGAAAATTATCTGCCCTTCGTTTTCCCCAGGTCTAAGGTCCGATTCGCGCATCCAAGGAGGACATAATTTCCCCCTTGATAGTGGAAACTGTGTAGAAGGCCATTTGGGACCTGCTTGGTGCCCAGACGGAGCCAGCAGCGATTCCTGTAATTATAGCAGCAGGGAAAGGGCTACTATGACTCCAATGCTGCTGTCAGTCACTTGCACATGCGTCCGATTTAATAATATTATGATTTCCAGGGACTTCAAGATGGATCGCAAGAAGAGAAAGCAGCAGAACTGCTCGTGTGAACTCTCTCAGACTACGAACAGACTTTTTTGTTGGGATTATTAAGGGGGTCTAGGAGTATAGTGAATGGGCATCGTATTGTATGAGATGCCAGGGAAACAGAACACACTCTCACTTGAAACAGGTAAACGTAGCCAAGAAAGTCCACCATAGCATCTGTTGCTAAAGTACAGTTCTTTGCCTCCAAATTTTGGTTTTGGATAATCTGGAAGGCAGAGATGTGCATGACAATTCTATGTTCATCCTGAAAAATCTTCAAAATTTTGGAACTCCCTCTCCAGGGAGATTCATCTGTCTACCTCTATCAGTGTCTTTCATCGGCAGGTGAAGACCTTTTCGTTTTGTCTGGCATACTCCAAATATTGGCCCTCCTTCTAGTGCTGTGTATTTATGTGGTTTTTTAATTGAATTTTCTAATTTTAACTGTCTTTTTCATTGTTTAAACGTTTTAATGTTCACCACCTTGTGAACCCCTACTGGGGGGGGGGAGGTGGCATAAGGATGTTTTAAATACATAAATAAAATAAGCACATGGGCTCCAAACTTATTTTTGCCAAGGTATTGCTGTGTATTGAGATTCCCTTTCAACCAATGGTTTCTGAGACAAGACAGTGATGCTGAATTGCACAATGACTGTCATGCTCAAAGGCAGGCCATAAGAACCAACAAACAGAACAGACGCCATCAACTTTACTAATAGAAAATTTCACCTGTTCTGAAAAAAGATGACAGTATTCAGTACTGTGCAAAAACAAGCAAAGGAACACCCTTCCAAAGCTCTAAACGATGGACATTCCGTCCTTCTGGAACCTCAATGATCCAAGTATGATCCTAGCTAAAGACAACTTAATGTCAGCAAACACCAGCCTTCAGACTAAGGCCCCACTGAACATGTGAGCAATCAGTAAGTAAGAGAAGCTTAATGTCCCATGAAAATACAAACCCCCAACCCCCCAAGCAATGTCCCCCGTTGCTGGGTCTACTTCTGGTTTTGGAACCTGAGTCAGGAAAACACAAGCTAAACACTGGAATGGTGATGCAGATGAAGGGGAAAATCAGAAGATGGGGACGTTCAGCCCTCCCTCCTGCCCACTGGCACTCCCTGCAAATATGTTCTAGTACCCAGCATTACAAGATACACCTAGTTGGGAAATCCATCTTGGTCTCTCACCAGTCTCCCCTTCTCCTAGAAACAGCAGCAGTAATGGGGAAAGGCACTGATTCAATGGCAGGAAGAACTGTGTGAAGTGTGGCAGGGGGGCTGGGCTGATGCACTGATCAACTGTGAGAACCCTGTCTCTGAAAAAACAGAGTACCATTTAATCCCACAGAGACCTGCAGTGCTAAATCCTGAAACCTAAATAATTACTAGTTGTGTTATACGTACTCAGTTTTACAGCTGAAATTTTAACAACAGAGCTGTATGATTTTTATTTCTGGTCATTAGTCGCCTTGACTGTTCCTATTCCTACTATGAGCTGTCACAATCTCAGCATGGGACACATTCACCGTTCCAACCTGCAGAGGCACTGGGAGATTATTAAAACCACTTCGACGTGCTCATATAGCAAACAGGTAACAATTCACCAGCAAAAAGGGTTTGCAATGTACATCATTTCTAGGATCAAAAGAGCAGGAGACACTACTTTTAAATATTTTATTTTTCCAAAGGGGGGGGGGGACACAAAATTAAAGCTGACTGTCAGCTCAATACCTTAAAAAGCAAATATGCTACTCAAAGAACAAATTCAGGCTCGCGCATTTTGTTCAAAGAAGTTTGCAAATATGCTCATTTTTGTTGTCATAGAGAATGGCATTTTTGTACTGTGCTATTCGGGCTTGGTTTACCCAAACCTGAAAAATACCGATTTTTGGTGCACTCCCCTATTGGGCACTTAGGCTTCAGTCCATTGAACAGTTTAAACTGCCTTCCCTGGGCTTCCCCAGGCACCCCACGACTGCAGGGGAAGCTGACCTTCAGAGGGAAGGCAGGGCGCTTGGGGAAGCAGAGCTGGTCTGACACCTTCCCTCCCTAACACCTTCCCTCCCTGACACCTTCCCTCCCTGACTGAGGCCAAACAAAAGCTGAATAAGATCAGCTTTTATTCAAGAGCACCTTATCGGCCAGCTGAATTAGATTACAGAATCTCATTCGGCTTAAGAAATACCTGAAAAATACTGATAAGGTATTTTTCGGTATTTTTTCAATTCAGCAAAGCCAAATGCACACCCCTAGTGCCCAAAACCTGCCACAGACAAGGGCTAGTGATTGCTGAGCAAAACACTGCATTTTTTCCGATGAGAAAGAAAATGAAATGTTCAAGTCCTCCATGTAACAGTCGTGAGTATTCATAATTTGTCATTATGATCATAATGTACATGACCTATTGTGCCACCCTGGTAATGCTTCAACCCCAAAGGAAGGTAAATTTGGCCTCTCAGATTTCTCTTTTAAACAGGAAAGCAGGGCTATCTATCTATCTAATACAGCTCATAGAGCGATAACCTTGAGCAGAAAATAAAATTATAAAATCAGATAATGCCTTACGTAGTGCTATTCTTCTGTTGTTTAATTACTGCCCCCATAAACTTTGCCACGGAGAGAGTAACAAAATCATGTCACTTGTGCCCTCATACTGTCAGATGCCTCAGTGGGCATTTCGTTATTTCTAAGTAAAGAAGTAAACTAGCCCTCAGCTCATTAAATATAGGACATTCCATAAACATATGTTCAACTGTTTCAATTTTATCATGTGAACATATAGCACTTTTTAATATCTACCCTCCAGAACTGCCGATGGAAGGGAAAGCAGGGCTAAATGTAGCTAGATATGAGTCCAGTAGCATCCTAGGGACCAACAAGATTTTTCTGAGTATAAGCTCTCGAGAGTCAAAGCTCCCTTCGTCAGCGTTAAATGCACCATGTTTGATAGGTTGAAGCGGATGGTGTTTTAATTGTGGGTACAGCGTTAAGTATTTATATTGGTAGATTCCATTTTGAAACAGGGTCTCTTTTTAAAAAAAATACAGATATTTAAGGTAACTGGTTTTAAGCAAAAACCTTCAAATCTGATTTTAAATGAGTTGGATTTTAAAAACAACCACCATACTTTCTGCCTTCAATTGGTTATCCCTCTTTTTCTTTCTTTCTGTTCATTTATTTTTATGATTGCCAAGTATAACATTTCCTGCATCTGACAAAGTTGATTATTATCTATAGTACCTTATGGCACTATAAAGTAGTTAATCTTTAAGGTACCACCAAGATTTTTGCTACAACAGATTACCTGGAATTCTCTCTGTGAGTCTACTGTTTAAATACATTAAGCTGAATAGCACATTATAAACCTTCTTTAGGTTATTTGCTATTACCCTCCAGAAACGCATCAAAAATCCATGCATTAAATTTATCAGAGATTTAACAAGAGCTAATTTTAATAATTCTCTGAGAGAGAAAAAAATAGTTTTTTTATAACCCAATGAGAATGTTCTCCTAAGAGTCTCATTCTTTTACTATTTTCTGAAGAAAGGAAGGAAGGAAACAATGTGGTACAATTCTGGTGGCGGGGAGAGAGTAAAGGCAGGGGGAAAACCCACAATGATTTGCCTTAGAATGAGGGCTAAAATTAATGCGGTGATATTAGAAAACTAGAACTAAGGCTGTCAGCTAATCCACTCACACTGGAATTTCCTCTTGTCACTAAAGCAATAAAAAGCTAACAAAAACATTAAATATTCAATAAGAAAGTTCCTGCAACACTCAACATATTTGACTGCACAGGGCCTTGTAGCCAGGCAACCAACCCCCCCTTAATGTTGAAGCCACAGATTTTCTTCTAATAAAAATAAAGGCACCAATGAACACTTTCAACTCATATCTTTATAGCATGTCTCCTTATGGAGGAAATCTCCTAAAACGTAAATAGAGTACGTGCATCTGATTCCTTAAATGTAGTGCATAAAACAAAAAGTAATGTTGGCAGCCCATGCACTACGCTCATTTAAATTAAATTAGTCTGACAAATAGGTGACATTTATGCCAAATCAGCAATTAAAAAAGAAAGAAAAGCCTTCCTGTGCTTAAATAAATAAGGAATTTGGAAGCCTACTCAGAAAACTTTTTAGACGCACAATGCTCATCCTACTACCAAAATGAAATTGTGTTTCAGAAGAAAGGCCTTCAGAAGCAGTCATGGGCGTCTGTTCTTTGCACATAAGAAAACCCCCTTGGGGCCCTTTGTGAAGTGAGTTCTGCAAATAACTTACTCATGTTCATTGATGTAAAGTTCTGCAAGTTCATGCCAGGCTTCCTGGTCACCAACAAACCTAAACAAAGGGAGCAACAAAAAAAAAAGAGAAGAAAAAAGAAAGAAAGATAGAGTTCTGTAAAATGAACAGCATGGAGGCGAAGGAGTAAATCAAATGTAAATTCCATTTTAATTAAAAAAGATTTATCAGAACACGCAAAACACAATCCATATTCTCTAAAAACACTCACTGTTCCAGATACTCATTCAGCTCTCGGATGGCCTCTGCATTTCTCCCCTGGGCTTTTCGAATGGCAATCTTACGCTTCCTTGCTGCCTGCAGATTGACATTAACAGAGGATTATGTGCTCATAATTCCCTGGGTTTTTGTAAGGAGGCAATTTGACTGTGCAAATTATTATCTCAGTTCCAGAGGAATTCCACTGGAGAGCAACTGCTTGGCTGGAGTTTATAAATATACCCTATGACATCCTGCTGAGAGATTTACAAAAAAATAAAAAATCTTGCTATCACGTTACGTGGGTTTTACTTTTCATGTGCAAACTATATGCATCATTTCATCCAAATAAGTGACTGTCCAGATTCTGATAATTACAAAGCAGCAGGAGATCTTAATCTTTATCCAGCCCAAAGTCCACCAACCTATCATTCATGTGCTCTGTCCCAGAGATAGTCAAGGCACCGATCGGGAGGGGGGGGGATCACAGTGCCACAATGACTGGCATTTTACCCAGAGAACTCTCTGTAAGTCTCCAGATACCATCTTTCTGCTTAACAATGACATTTTACAGTAGTGTTACATAACTCCAAGAACAGACATCTGGGTTTGCAGAACCAGCCTCCGCATACTGCAATGACCATACAAAAAAAGAAGACGGGTGCTGGGTGCAGCGTTCCTGGCAACATGAGAGGCTTTAGGAAAATTTCAGTTCCTAGCAGTTATTTAAAACTTTTTAAAGTTGTACGGCAGCTGTTCCACCAAATTAACAACTTTGTAACTGGAAAACAAATCAAGAAACACACCCTGAGAACCTCAGCTTAAGAGCACAAGCCATCCGCCAAAATGATCCCCCCCCCCCTTTTTTGGACAGCTTCGTCTGCTGCAGACGGTTCATCACCATGAGAAGGGTTCTTTCTTTCCACCTCTGAATGCCATTCCTTCAGAAACACACAAGCAGGGCCTCCTCAAATGATTCGGAATTAGACTTTCCAGCGGCTGCTGCTCTATTTGTCAACCACAGTCTTCCCACACAACAGAAACCATTCAGACCCCTACGCCTCCTACTACTGGAAACACTATATCCTTTTCTAGAGCGCATGTATAAACTGATCATTATCTCACACTAACTCCTAGCAGACATTTGATCACATCAGATAACTATGGAGATCCTAATTCTTTAAGCAGTGCATGGAATTCCTTGTGCTATGACACGACCAAACAACTTTCTTAAAATCCTCACCTTTAAAATTTCCACCCTTTTCCCTTTCTGCATTCTTACTGCTTTCTAAAATATTTATTTATAATCTGCCTTTTTCAGAGAAATGCAAGGTGGATTACAAAATTTAGCAATGCAACAGGCACAGTAGAAGACATATAATAAACACTGTAATAAGACTGGAATACAAAGTTAGGAAAAAATAAAAACAGTATGTAACGAAGACATTTTAAAAAAATGGATTACAGAAGCTGTACAACAATGCAGTAAAAAATAGAAATGCATATAATAAACAGTGTCATCAATTACAGCCCTTAAATACAGAAACACACATATACACGTTGGGCATCTAGATCCTAACTAGAGATACCAATTTGCAATTCCGATATTTAACAAACAAGTTGCTCAGGTTGAACTGGTTTCCCAAACGTTGTGAAATTCTGGAACTGGCAAACCTGCACTGATCTAACTTAGAAACCACATAATAACCCCCCTGCTGGATCAGACCAATGGTCCGTTTAGTCTAGCATCCTGTCTCACACAGTGGCCAACCAATTCCTCTGGAGGTCCAACCACAGGGCATAGAGGGCCTGATGTTGCCCCTCGTGGCACTGGTATTCAGAGCCTGATTGCCTCTGAACATGGTGGTTCCTGCTAGACACTACGGCTAGTAGCCACTGATAGCCCTCCGTGAATCTGTCTAATCCCCTTTTAAAACCATCTGTGCCTATGGTCATCACAGCATCCTCTGGTACTGAATTCCACATTTTAACCACATTGGTGTAGTGGTTAAGTGCACGGACTCTAATCTGGGAGAACCGGGTTTGATTCCCCACTCCTCCACTTGCACCTGGCTGGATGACCTTGGACAAGCCGTAGCTCTGATAAGAGCTGTTCTTGAAAAAGAGCAGTTTCTGTCAAGAGCTCTCTCAGCCCCACCTACCTCACAGGGTGTCTGTTGTGGGGAGGGGGAGGGAAAGGAGTTTGTAAGCTGCTCTGAGACACCTTTGGGTAGTGAAGGGCGGGGTATAAATCCAATCTTTTCTTCTTTTCTTCTAATCACTGCGTTTGTCCAACTGGCTTTCACATCACTCTACCCGCATCTATACATCTTGACTCCCCATACCATTTTCTCCACCTGCTAGACACCCAGCAGCAAGAGACTTGTGACTTTTCTCCAGGCCAGTTTGGCTGGAGACCCTGAAGGGTTGTGTTGTTGTTGTTTTTTGTCATCTCCTGGGGGTGGAACAGCGGTCACCAGGGGTGTGGGAGGAGCGATTTGTGAATTTCCTGCATTGTGCAGAGGGTTGGACTAGATGACCCTGGAGGTCCCTTCCACCTCTATGATTCTATGACTCCTGCCCTATATAGATGGGTGATCTACTTCCTTTCTCCCAGCAACCCCAAGTGGAGGCATGACCCAAGACATCCTGAGTCTTAACAGGCTATAATCATATTATCAGTAAGATACAGAACATGTTTTGTTCCCCATCCACCAATACTGTCCATCACTCCTCAGTGAAGGTCAGGACTTTCTCAACTTTTTGTTTTGTTTTGTTAAGAATCTTGCTTCAGATTGAACTGTTTTATATATGGGATGAATGGTATCTATCATAAGTGTGTTCTAGATTAAATTAAGCCTGAACTCTCCCTAGAAGTTTAAATGACCAAACTGAGGATATCGTACTTTGGTCGCATTATGAGAAGATGAGAGTCACTGGAAAAGACAATCATGCTAGGAAAAGTTGAAGGCAGCAGGAAAACAGGAAGATCCAACATGGGGAGGACTGATTCCACCAAGGAAGCCACGGCCCTCAGTTTGTAAGACCTGAACAAGGCTGTTAGCAACGGGACTTTCTGGAGATCATTAATTCACAGGGTCGCCATAAGTCAGAAGAGACTTGACAGCCCTTAGTGCACACACAAATATTACCTACCCTGATAGTTTCGTTCCCATAGACGGCTTTTGTCTGCTTGTTCTGTTTTTCCAATTCTTCACCCCCAGTCCCACTAAATTATTTTGTTTTATTACGGATCGTTGCTGCTAGGCAGAACTGTTTTATTATATTTGTACGCTTGCTGATTGATTGAATAGTTTCTCAATCTACCTGGCCCCACTGCATTACTCTGTTTTATGAGAAACCTTTATTGTTAGATTCAAATGCTTTTTATTACACTTTGTAATTCACTTGCTGATTGACTGAATAGTTCTTATCATATTCATAATCCATAAAGCTAATAATAGTTTGGGGAAAGAAATCATTTTAAATACTGGATAGCAGATTTGGATGTTCAAGCCCAATTTATAACTCCAACTCCCTAAGGAAATATTAATTTTAGTGTAGGGTTGGGAAAGGTGTGAATGCTGTAAAATGAAGTATTTTGAAACTGTACAGTTCAAGCAGGTGTTGCACGCTCCATATGCTAGTTGAGAGGGAAGCTCTACTCATTAATTACAATGTATATTCTTTTTCCTACACGGAAATTAAACTCTCTCTATAGAAAATCATAATGTATGAATTAGGGGTGTGTGCGCTCGGTATAAACCAAGCTGAAAATATACCTGATAAATATCTTATCGGGTATTTTCTCTTCCAGTTATCAAGTGGGCCACTGATCTGGCTATCAGAAAATAGCTGCCCCCCAAAATCCTGAAAATATTCGGGGTTTTTGGCATCCGCCAGATAGCTACAGATAAAGGGCACTTGTGGCTTGCAAAAGGCATTTAAAGGGACCGCAATCCCTTTAAATGCCTTTCCCCCCCTCCATTGGAGGATGGGGGAGGCTCTGTTGGACAGCCCAGTATAAACTGGGCTGCCCAGCAGAGCCTGCGTGGAGAACTCTCCCCACAGGATCAGCTGGGTGGGCTCTGTTGGGCAGTCCAGTCTAAACGGGTCGCCAGCAGAGCCCCAGCTGAGACTGTGGGGAGAACTCTTCCTGCAGGATCAGCTTCTTGGCTGGCTCTCTTGGGCAGTCTGGTCTAAAGTTTTTAAAGTTGATTGATCTTTGTTAGTAATTTGAATGTTGTGACCTGCCCTAAGTCTGCTTGTGGGGAGGGCGGGACAGAAATCAAATGAATGAATGAATGAATGAATGAATGAATGAATGAATGAATGAATGAATGAGGCTGTCCAGCAAAGCCCCAGCAGAGCCTGCAGAGAGAAACTTTGGCTGGGGCTGGCTTCTCTTGGCAGCTCAGTTTCAAATGACCTGCAAAGAGGAGCCAGCCCAGGATTGGCCAGGGCAGTGCAGAGCTCTCAGCTCCTGTCAACCCAGCTGATCCTCTTGTTTTTTTTTTCCTTGGGTCCATTGGACCCCCAAAAAATGTGGGAATCCCAAATATTTCCAAAATCCCATTACCATGCTGATATTGGGATTCGGGAATATTGGGAAATACTGAAATTTTTGGGGTTCAATATTCCTGAACCCAAAAAATACCTGAGGTTCTTTGCACACCCCTAGTATGAATTATGCTTCAGATGACTTCCAGATTACACTTTTAGTATCCAAAGTATAAGCTTTTAAACTACATTACTGTTCAATCAGATGATGAATTCTGGTAGTGCAAACTTAATTCAACTTAAGTCTGCATCCTTTTCAAGCAAAGTTATAACCGAAGCTTCACAAACAGTTTATGACCTACAGATATCCATGTGTCTCCTTCTCAAACAAAAAGTGGGGATCAAGCATTTCTAAGTGGAACTATTATTTATGTTTATTATAAGAGATCATCCTTTCTACCACTTGCCCTATTAAGCACAAAGCACCGCAGAGAGTTACAATAATCAGAACATTTTATGGTTGTGTTCTGGCAAATTTAAAGAACATTTCAATTAGAGTGAAAGCAACATATAAGCTTCCCTCAGTATTTTTGACTAGACAGCTAGAAAAGCAAGAAATGATTCAGTCTGATAGTCTAGAAAGTTTCTGTAAAGGTATTCGGAATTCTTCTCAAAACAAGAGATTCTTGAGAACCAGCTTGACATACAAAAAGGATACTTTCCTCCCTTTTCATTCAAAAAGTATTTGCGGACCTGGTCAAAAGTGTGTGTCTCTGAAACCAGATCCGTTTTGCTTGACCATGCAGAACTGGTGACATGGAATTTCCCCCTATCCATTTCCCAGCATTCAGAACAAAACTCTATAGAGATTACTATACTGGCTGGCTCTGCAAAGCCATCATTCTTAACGGAAAGATATATGTCATCTTAAAGAAATACTTATGCTATAATCAGTATCAAGTGAGCCAAGGTACTCTAAGTACGTCCCCTATTTCTTTATTAAACAATGATCCATTCCAAGCTATTCCTTTAAAAAGAGTTAATAATCCCCAATTTGGCTCCAGAACTAATCCTCCATTGGTCAAGATTTTTTTTTAAATTAGCATTAAGTAGTCTCAAAGTGAAGCGAGGATTTGAACGTTCATCAACTTCTGCATTTGATTAGCAAAACAGCCCGACACACGGTTTGGAAAGAGCTTTTACCAGGAGATAGGTTATGAATTTGATGAATGTCTCATAATAAAAGGAAGTCTGCCACATTTTGGATCCAATTCTGTTTTGTAAGTCATTTTAAAAAAAGGACAGAAATATGTCAACCTGGGATACATAATACATAAAAAATTGTTATTTTTCCAAGTGAAGACCAAGCCATTTCTCCAAACCATAGAATACTGGGGTTCGCTGACTTTCTCTGCAATGCCAAGGAAGTTACAATTATAACATGATCTTATTGTTTTTACTTAGGCCAATTTATATGCCATCCAGTGTTCCCTCTAAGCTGAGTTAGTGTGAGTTAGCTCACAGTTTTTTAGCCTCCGGCTCACACATTTTTGTATTTGCTCAGGAAGGATGGCTCCAGAGCAAACTAATTTATGCAGTAGCCCAATCGCTCACTCACAACTTTAATGCCAGTAGCTCACAAAGTAGATTTTTTGCTCACAAGACTCCACAGCTTAGAGGGAGCATTGATTGGCATCTTATTGTTTCACACAGGAAACACTCAACGCATCTAGGGACATAGTCGCTCATGAAAACAAAAACAAGGATCTTCACTTCAGTACAAAGGAATGCTGGATACTCAGGTTGTGGAAAACTCCATTTTGTTCATAAGAGCAAACCAAAGTCCTATGAGACCCTCACACACAAGCTCCAAGACTTTCTAAGTCATTTTCATTCATTCACAACATGCACAGCCCCAGTGCCCCTCTGGATCCGCATCAGCAGCTATCGGTGGTCTTAGTGGCTTGGTTCTTGTATCATGGTGTTTAAAACCACAGCACTGAATTAATAAAGGTCAAATGGAGACAGTGCTCTGTCCTATTCAAGAGGAAAGATAAAGGGATAGTGGAAAATCCCCCTCCCCCCCCCCAGTTGCAAGTTACCAGCAGCCTATTTGATAGCAAGTGTGAACTGCTGAGGTGACACTTTCCAAGAGCTTGTGTTTCTGGGTTCAATTCAAAGCGCTGGTTTTTACCTTTCAGTCCTTCACCAACTGGTGCCCATATGTCTGAAGGATCACTTCTGCCTATATGAAAGCAGGCAGCAGCCTCCTTTCTCTGGAGAGTTCCTACTCATGGTTTCCCCTCCCCTTTTACCATGGTGCGTTTGGCCATGGCTCACCTGTGAGCTTTCTCAGAGGCAGTCTCAGTCTCCATACTATGGAACAGTCTCACGGAAGAAGTAAAGAAAGCTTTTAACTTGCTGAAAGTCTGGAGAGACTGAGCTTTTGGAGGTCCTCTGAGAGGGCTTTTTGTAAAATATGACTACAACCAGTGTAGTGGTTAAGAGGGGCAGACTCTAATCTGGAGACCTGGGTTTGATTCCCCACTCCTCCACATGGAGCCTGCTGGATGACCTTGGGCCAGTGACATTTCTCTCAGAACTCTCTCAGCCCCACCTACCTCACAAGGTGCCTGTTGTGGAGAGAGGAAGGAAAGAAGATTGTAAGCCACTCTGAGACTCCTTAAAGTAGAGACAAGTGGGGTATCAAAACATACTCTTCTACTTTAATGGGGGGAGGGGCAGAAAAATACTGTTTATGTGAAGACAGCCTTTGACATCAAGTTTGAAACAAATTTTCTAGCCATACAGTGTTTTTAATTCAAGCAGAAGATGAAAAGTTCTTCCTCATACTAGGAAGAGATTGTCCTTAATTTAGCCTCAATATGCAGAAATGTATGACAGACTGGAATTCGGGCTGTGCTGCACTACGCAGCAGATGTTTTAAGAAGCCATCTTAGTGTTCCATTCAATTCAATTCAAGTATTAAACCTTCTTCCATCAACAACCAGGTTCAGTTAGTTGATGTGTTCTTAAGAAAAACACCCAGACAATAGTTTAAAAAATGAAGAAGAGCATACAGTTAATAATGTTTTCACCTGGAAACAAAGCTATGCCTACATGATGCGAATCAGATGGTTGGGTTCAGAGACATGCTCTGTATGCTATCCAGACTACTGAAACAATAGTCGTTCAGACATAACTTAAGACCTTAGAGAATCATGAAGTTAATTAATCGAACAAAAAAACAGATTTAATAAACCACAGTTTACCAAACCAAAGAAGAGATTCAACCAACCATGGCTTATCATTATAGCCAAATCACCCAACAATGGCCTGCATCTGCAGGAATTAATCTTTTCCCCATAAGCCTGCCTTGGCGGGGAGGGCGGGGTATAAATTGAATAAAATACATAAATAAGTATAGAGTATGTTACATACCCAGCTATTCCAAGGGCAACAGATGATGTTCTTGAAAAGGATGCTTTATCAAAATGGATCAAGCTTTATAGGAGACCCACTGAGCACTTGTATGTCACATTATGCACGGGATTGCAGAGTACTGTACATTTATTTGGTACTGTTTATGATTACTTATTATGATGTATTTTAGGCAGTAGGTGGAGTATGCAATAACAAGCCACATCACGCTTTAGTTCTTTGCACTTTGATGTGTTTTTATTTGATTGAGACTAGTCTTTTCTTGTTTTCCTCAGGTAGCATTTAGCGAAGCTCCCTGACATCTAAATACGGTTTTCTCTCATGCACAATCAAATCACACGGACAAAATGATAAAGACTTGCCAAGTGAACAAATTCATCTACTCTACAACACTAAGACACTGACGCTTGTATCCTAGTTCTACAATATCAGAATTTATACGTCAATCAGTTCACAGAATGGGGAGTGCAGAGTGCGTGGGTGTGTTTTATTTGTGGCGTATCTGCTTTGTAAGCCTTTTGTACACAGTTCAAAGGCATTCTCTGCTTTGACAGAGAAAACAGACCGCGCATGGGGTAATCTCAAAGGTATCTTGTGAGTTACTGGAAAACACAACGGATGGCAAACATATGACAGTTTTCACAACTGTAATTATGTCATTTTATATTCTTGTATCCTTTTTTATTTTAAAGTAACACATTTTCTCTTCAATCAAACGTCTTAAAAGTTCTAAAGAAATAATAAATGCATTCTGATAGAAGGATGAACTGATTCTGGAAGCTTCGAGCCCAGGAGGAAGAAAAAGTGGGGAAACCAACTGCACTTGACAGAACAATCAAGTATACACTTCACTTTATTCAGTTCCCTGTGATATGATTCAATTGCATAACCTCACTTCTTTTGCAGCTAATTACTTATTCCGTAATCCAGGATTGTTTTCTGACCAACACTCTAGGGACTCAAACTGGAAAAAAAGAAAGTTGGAATCTGTGAGAGACAGAGAGATCAAGAGCTTGCAGAAGGGCCTCAACTCTTCCCAAACTGCTGAAGGTAACAGAGACAAACAGAACCTGAACATCCATTAGATAGATTGAACGGTCACTTCTACCACACTGAGGCAATATAGTCCTAACATGGGATCTGAACTATGGCTTTCAAGCAGTCCCTTTTTAAATTAGCTGTTTATGCGCCCTTTTTATATCAGTATAAAAGCCAACATCTATTTTAAAAGCTGTTTTAAAAAAAATCTTAAACCATCTTCTTTTCATAGCTGCAGAACTTAACGACGACTGGCACTAAGATGCAGTTTTTCATAAACTCTAGTTTACAACCCTCTGTTACCCCAGTGGAAAAAGATGTTGGATATTAAGGTTACTTTTAATCCTTGCGTAGACCCTATCTTTCCTGTTTGAAACTGACTACTCCTGCAAATGCGTGATTTTTACATGACTTATGTGAACTAAAGTCTGCATCTCACATGCCAGAGAGAAAATGTTTAATATAGCTAAGCAACTCCATGTGTCAGTGCACCAGAAGAGACTGCTTTAAGCCCAAGTCAGTGCCAAGACAAACTCGGCAATTGTTTCAGTTTAAAACCATGAAGCATTTATTTTCCTAATGCAGCCTCACGTGCACAAGAAAACAAGAAGTAGTTCACATACAAACCGCTCCAATACCTAACGATTTACCAAAATGTATTATAACATCTTCAGCACAGAAGACTGAACCAACCAGTGTCAAAGGAAAGGCATTATGCTTCACACTGACTGTTTAAAAACCACATGAAATTCAAACAATCCACTGTTCTAATATTTCAGGACAGAATGCTACTTTTTTCAGTATTCATGTCTGGTGTATTTAGTACATTTGAAGCACAAGGAATTGTTATAGTTACAACTCTAGGAGTTAAATTCATGACAAGAAGCCTAAAAGTACAAAGAGGGGAGAGAAGCTTGAACTGTAATGCCCTGGAGATGTTTCCAGAAAGCCCAGTTTTTGTTTAAGTGTTGCTGGTTACATTTTGGAGTCTGTGCATGGCTACCGAATAGTGACAAACACATAATGAAGAAAAGTGATGTCACATAGTCCAGCATGTGAAAAAGAGAATGCAGATCTTCATGCTATTCAAAATGTTCCAAAGAAATTGATCCTATGAAATATATTCCTCTAAACCATTTGATTTCCCCCCCCCCAGTATTCATATCAAGCATACATGGAGAAGAGCTTTGTTTTTTAGTTGAAATTATCACGTCTGGTTCATGCTGACTTGTTTTAAAAAGGATGCGTTTACTTTCTGATGAAAAAAAATTATCCACCCTCAAACTCTCCTGAAACTAATTTGCATAACACAAATCCCATTAGCAAAATTCTAATTAACTGTGTCTTAGAGTTACAGCTCTCGAAGATCAGGAAAACTTTAGTATACTAAAGCAACATAAGGAAAAGCGAGTCCTTTTTCTTCAGTCACTTATGCCTAAATAAACTTTGTAATCAGCATCTGAAACAACAGTTAGTCCAATAAAATGTATTATATAGCTTGCTATTATCCTAAGGCAATACAGCAATTAAGACTGACTTTCAACCTGAGTAATCTAGTTTCTACGCTGAATGTTGTTGGGAAAGATTGTGCCATGTTAGAAAGTGGATGCAATGAGCACTGAGAACATGTTCTAGAAAATCACCACTGAACTGCCTTTTGAAATGTGTCTGCCTCATGGGTAATTGTGTCCTTTCAAAATATATTAAATTAAAAGGAAGGTTTCTGGAAGCTAGATTTTCATTTCTCTGTAGTTGGGTTGATTAAGGTACAATTTTATTCCTGCTGACAGGCAAAAGTAGCTCAAAATTATGGACTAGCCATAGTAACAGTTTATATTATGCCGCTGAGTTCTTTTGATTTGCCTTCTAGAGGCTACTAATATTTACTGGTATCTAAACTAAGCACCCAAAGGGAAACAGTTTTAGCACTATATAGTGACTATGTGATGTAAACTCAATAAACTTTCAGAAATTAATTTAATTCTGAATTTTAACCAAAGACTCTTGTAAGGGGGTGGGGTGGGTGCTTTTAAAGCAATTATCACAAAATTATCATTATTTTCCCAATTGACTTACAGTATTAGTTGAATCCTCTTGTAAAATCCTGTCGTATAACTGGATTGCATCATCATACCTGTTGTGAGGTGCAAAGAAGAAATATTTGCAGGTGAATCATACAGAGCTCTAGCAATTCCATTTTCTCACCCCAATCCAGCAAACAGGCACACATATAGCTTTTGGAAATCTGGAGAAACATCTGGATGAACATCCAGTTCTGCTGAACTGGCTAGACAGGAAGGCTGGTGAATTTAGACGAGCAGGGTACTTGCACACCAACCAAGAATGGATGGAGAACTGTGCTCAACATAATCCACTTTGTCGTCTGTTCAGCACTGTAACAATTAGAACTGCTATTATGCTGTTAGACCACTGATCCACCTTGGCCAACCTACATCACATGATTTGCGGCAATCTGCTCCCTGAAATCCTTTAGTTGGAGATACCAAGGATTTAAGCTGGAACTAGGGTTGCCAGGTCTGGGTTGGAAAATATCTGGAGACTTTGGGGGTGGATCCAGGAGAGGGCGGAGTTTGGAGAGGGGAGAGTCCTCGGCATGGTACAATGCCATAGAGTCCACCTTTCAAAGCAGCCATTTTCTCCAGGGGAGCTTATCTCTGTCAGCTTGAGATCACTTGTAAAAGCGGGAGATCCCCAGGCCCCACCTGGAGGCTGGCAACCCTAGCTGGAACTTTATATATGCAAGTCACACAGTCTGCCATTGAAATATGGCCCCTTTTTATCACCAGCATCAGGGACTAATTTCATATTATCCCTCTTCCTTGTGTAGCAATTGTGACCTGGATGGGCCAGGCTAGTCCAATCTTGTCAGATACTGAAGGTTAAGCAGGGTCAACTCTGGTTAGTATTTGGGTGGGAGACCACCAAGGAAGACCGGGGTTGCTATGCAGAGGCAGACAATGGCAAACCACCACATAATGTCTCTGGCCTTGAAACCCCTATGGGGAAAACCATAAGCTGGCAGTGACTTGACAGCAAAAGAAAAATCCATTCAAGAAACAGCCTTGTCTCAAACCTCAGTGCCACTGGAATCAATCTTTGTTCTGTTGCTTTAGACCAACATGGCTACCCACCTGAACCTGCACAGAATTTATTCCCTTTTGCATCAGTTCTGACGTACGGGAGAAGTTAGTTTTTAAAGCTGTGCCATGAAAAGATTTTATTTTTTAAGAATTCAGTTACCTCTCCATGGCTTCAAATCGCATGCCGGTTAAACGCTTAACTCGATGGCTCCCAGGGAATTGCCGTCTTAGCTCTTGAAGACAGAACTATTATTTAAAAAATAAAAGAAAATCAGATACAGAAAAAGGAGGTAGGAAATACAATATTCTCTTAAACTGGACACCAATATTTGAGTGATGTTTATTTGTTTACAATACTTGAGAGGTTCTTCCAGCAGCAGCCTTTAAAGCTAAATTGTCAAATCAACACTCTTGTAGTGGTGTTTTAAGAGATACCAAGACACACAGACAGAACCCAGCTTTTACTGTCATCAGCAAAAAAGTAAGCCCAGACCAACCTTATGATTTATGAACAGGAACTTTTTTTTTAGTTTAAGTGGCACAATGTAACAAGCACTCATGTGGTCAGAACTCCAAGAAAAATGGAGCAAAACTCCATTCGCAAACTAAATCTGCCACCAGCTGTCTATGTGATAAGTCAACAAAAGGTATTAAAGGCAAATTCAGAACATTTTAGACAAGAGAAGTAATTCCATGGTGAACAGAGGTCATAGATTTTTGGAAACATCATTAGCAGTAGGAAAATGTAAGAACCTGCAAAAACAGCAGGATCTGAAGAGGAAATCAAAGGGATAAGTCGCAACAGGGCATTTTATAGTCAGAAAGCAAGCATGGAAGAATAGTTGAAGTTGCTGAGGGACCAGAAGACTTCAGACTGAAGGAAAGTTCTAGAACTGCTAAAACACTGAACAAAAAGCATTGTGAGAAAAGAAAAGTAACAGGATTGGGTAAAACCATGAACAATCTTTGAAGGATATAGGAACGCTGGCAAAAAACCAGCAACATGAGCATAGGACAACTGCTTAAGCTGGTGGTGTTCTAGAAATCTATCTCCTGAATTGCAACTCTAGAACAATTAAAAAAGAGAAATATGGAATTCAATAAGAGGAGGTAGTCAGGTCCACGCCAGCCAATTTGGCTCCCACCAAAGAGAGGCGGAGGTAGAGTTTGGATGTAGAGGACCCCAACAAGGATGTAGTGTGGAAACAACCTGAGACCCTGGAGAGCAGCTTCCACTCTGAGTAGACAATACTGATTTTGACAGACCAAGGGTCTCGTTCAGTACAAGGCAGCTTCGCACGTGTTCACATGTGACAGAAATACTAGGGTAACACACCCTCTTTGGTTTCCAGATTGATTTGAAGAATCCATTGATCTCTATCTAAGCTGTTTGTTGAGCTGGAACTCCCCTACCCCAGCAGCAGAAGAGGGGCGGCCACAATACTGCAAGTAGGGCCAGCCACAAGCAGTGGCATAGGCCGGAAAAATGGCAGAGCAAGGGCACTGCTGTGCAGTACAGATGCTATGCCTATGAGCAGCGCTCTGTTCTTCAGCGCTTGCCCAGTGATCCTGTTTTGAATTCAGGCTCCTGTCCTTCCCCCTCTCATCTTTCCAGAAGCCATCAACAGCTTCAACTGCCATATCTTCTTTATCACAATGTACACACACCAGCTCAGCCTTATCATGAAACACACACCAGGTATTCCAGACAGGCTACTGATTATTAGGAAATCTGGCCCTCCTGACTAATTAACTCAGCAACACACTGAAGTAGAATCTTAACATGATCAGCTATTGGATAAATCCAACACCACTATTCTGTACAGAGGCAAAGGGTTCAGACACTGGATGGGATCCACTGGTGATTTCTGTCCACAGAGAGTGATCTCCTTGCCCAAATGCTGCTCCTGGGGTACAGATACGTCCTAGGCAGAGGAATCAAGCAAAAACTGTCCCCACCTTTCTGACTGCAGATATCCCCCACCAGACCCAAGCAATTGGCTGTAGCATGGTGGCAACACAGGGATAAAAACTGGTCTACCTTACAAGACTATTGTAAAAGAGAGTACGTGAAATCATTTGACTGCTGAAAGTGCTAAACACATCCCTAGTATTATAATTATTCATCAAAAAGGGCATGAGCTGGAGTCTCAGCAGTAGGAATGAAGATGAAAATCACATCATGGAAAACAAGTCCATTCTTCCCATTAATATCCTTTTTTTTTTCCTTTTTAAAACTTCACTACTGCAAAATGCAGGCTTCAAAGATTTTCTTGGAGGGGGTTGCAAACCCCTGCATGAATGGTGTTCCATTAAGGTAGCCTAGAACTCTAACACTTTCCAGACTGTTTTTTCCTCTTCTGTTCTGTCCTATAAAGAAAGCAGGCGGGGAGGG
Source organism: Gekko japonicus (assembly GCF_001447785.1). NCBI lineage: Eukaryota > Metazoa > Chordata > Lepidosauria > Squamata > Gekkonidae > Gekko > Gekko japonicus. The sequence goes on along the minus strand of NW_015168091.1, from coordinate 249,050 downwards.
GGAAACACTCAGAGAGGAAATTAATAATACTTAAAACATTAAAAGAAAACTGTGAAAAGGGTCTTATTTGAACCAAAGTAAAGCAAAGAAAATGCAGACTCAAGCATCTCACACAGAGGTATTGCAGGTGGCTGCCGAAAGCAGGTGATCTCACCTAAAGCCATGTGGTGGGGACATTTGCAGGATGGAGGACAACAAGGTTAAGAGCAGCTAATTACAATCAAGGTGGAACAGTCCTAAAAGACTTTAAAAAGTCCAGGTGAACAGCTGAAAGTGTACATCTCCCAAGACACTTCATCTAGAATGGTGGGCACCCACTTCCTTAAAAGGGGGACCTCTTGCTCGTTCAGCTTTCTACATCCAGAAGGTAACAGGGCAAACCCCGTTTTGAGATCTGGTGCCTGCAGCTGCAGGGAAAAGGCCAGTCTGAATGATGGCTCCGTTGAATGACCTTCAACAAACGGTTCAGACCAATAAAAGTAAAGAAGTTTTCATTTAAAGCCCTCTCTGAGCAAAGACTGCTACATTCATTGAATCATGCTGTGCTTCTTATAGGACACTTTGGGGCCAGAAGTTCAAACTTACTATGATCATTAGCATTTAAAAACACACACACACATTTGACTGCTCTGATCCTTTCAGGAAACTCACAAGTGTATTTAAGAAGAAATTCTTCAGATATCTTTTTATTTTTACAAAGTTAACATAGGAAGAGAACCTAAAAAGAGCCCTGCTGGATCAGACCAATAGTCCATCTAGTCCAGCATCCTGCCTCACATGTGTGATCACATTTTTTGTTTTGTACAAGAAAACTTTGAAATGACTTATTTTCTCCTATTGTGCTGTTTTGGCAAAATTGTCAGCAGTTGTACAATACAGCATTTGTGCTTGAAAGCTTCATGGGTGCCCTTCTGAAGTTACAGGAAGTGAAAGGCAGGTTTCCAAAATACCCAGAAGCAGTAATTGCTTTACGACAGCACCTGTTCAGTGAATCCTACTAGCACAACCCACAATCCCATCAGTGTTTAGATCGAATGCTTCACAGCTTCAGATCGGAAACAGTGACTTATTGCATGGATCACCTGAGCACAGACACACACTTCTGTTCAACCAGCTGCCCATTTCAGTGGCTTGCAGAGGGTTTAAAAGGCAAGCGGAGACACAAGGAACAAGTCATAAGAAGAATATAAGAGGAGACCTGCTGGACCAGTGGTCCATCTAGTCCAGCATAATGTCTCTCACACACTGGCAAACCAGTTACTACAGCCTCTATGCCACAGGGCATCGAGGCCAAGGTCTTTCCCCTGATGCTGCCTCCTGGCACAGGTATTCAAAGGTTTATAGCTCCCCTTTAGTCACCTGTCCTCCATGTCATTCTCAGATTCTTTCTTCTACACTGGTTTATGATACCCTAATATGTCTAAGTAATCTGCTTGGCCATGGTTATGCTGCACAGGACTTGGGGTGCTAACCAGAAACCAACAGCAGTGTCATTGGATGTCAGAGAATCAAAATTTCTACTAAGAAAAGCAGGAAGGGCTTAACTTGCCTTTAAGGACCATCAAACAAAATAGAAAACAAAATAGAAAAACACAACCTACAAACAGTATTCAGACCCACCAGAAAAATACAACAGATGCTACAATCGGCAAAAGACAGACGAGACCCCCTCACTTCTGCAGGAGTATACCACACACCCTGCAGTTGTGGACAGGTTTACATCGGGACCACACAGCATAGCATTCAGACAAGAATAAAAGAACATGAAAGACACTGCAGACTGGGCCAACCTGAAAAATCAGCAGTGGCTGGACGTAGCCTAACTCAAACAGGACTTTTCCAAGACACTGAAAGGCTAGACAACACATCCAATTACCATGTCATATTACACAGGGAAGCCACTGAAATTCATAAACATAAACACTATTTGAACAGAAAAGAAGAGAGTTTAAAAATAAATAGGGCATGATTTCCTGTCCTGAAAAACACAAAATATTCTACATCTTACAATAGCACTACAGATAAGATTAGAATTTCAACAGCCAATCCATATGCAAAAGAACCTCATTAGAATTTCAACAGCCAATCCATATGCAAAAGAACCTTCTCAGGAAAGCTCCATTAGCATGTCACAGCCTGGGGAACTCCTACAAGATAATGATTCAGCCCTACTACACCTTCCTGAGTAGATATAAATTACCTGCCAACCATTTGTCTACCTTGACACAGAGCGTACTCCATCTTTCTGTGTTATACCTCTGAGGATAACAAAAAGTAAGGGAAGGGGGAAGGGAAAAAAAAGGGGGGGGGGAACTCAACCCAAAAAGTTGCTATGGATCCACAAGGGTTAAGCTGACACTAAATATTATGAAAATACAAAATTTATTCAGGTGTACACATTTTAAAACTTAGATTCATTAAAAATATACCATTCAGACATAAAAAACTTTTCAACATTCATACATAGATGGGTTAGTGCTGTGCAACTGAACCAAACGCGTTTCGGCCCCTCAAAGGGCCTTCCTCAGTGGTCACAATTCCAATTACAAATTTGACATACATTCAAAAAAGTTTTTTACATAAGATGTTAAATACATATACAGTGTAAGGCCAGATGTTGTTTCCTAAATACTTCTGTATTTGTTTATTATTATTCTATAAGATGGGCCTCCAGTCTAGCCAATTAAAGTCCACCAATAATTCTGGTAGCACAAACTTGTGTGAGTTGAATGTATGTCACTCCATCCTGTACAAATTCTGGTATAAGCTCCTATACTGGCCACCATATATAGCATTACTGGGGTGATGCAATCACCAATTACTGTACATGTCAATCAGGAGAGATGCAACATAGAAGGAGGGGCAGGATGGAGTGACATACATACCTCTGAGGATGCCAGTCACAGCTGCTGGCGAAACGTCAGGTCCTACAATGCCAAGACCACAGCCATACAGCCCAGAAAAGCTACATGAACTAATAATAAAATAGAAGTTTCTAAACCTAGGTTTGCCAGCCATGGGTTGGGAAATACCTAGAGATTTTGTGGGTGCAGCCTGGGGAAGGAAGGATTTGGGGAGCGGACAGACCTAAGCAGTGTATGATGCCACCAAAGCCACCCTCCAAAGCAGCCATTTTCTGCAGGGAAACTGATCTTGGTAATCTGGAGATCAACTGTATCAGTAGGAGATCTCCAGTTGCCGCCTGGAGGCTGGCAACCCTGTTCTAGACCTCATCATCTATTTTACTGCCCACATACCCCCAGTCATCATCCTCCCCACTTGAATGTGGAAAAGTAATTTGAACAAATAAATGCAGTTTCCAAAAGTGTGCACAAGAAAGTTTGTTATGCGCTATTAAATCCAAGCACACACAAAATGTGCGATTTCGTGCAACTTTCCCAACTTAGCAAAGTTTAAGCCATATGACTCTTATTCTACCTATATGAACTTAATCGAAACAATTTTTAAATGCTTTTTACAAAAAAGGGGATATCAAAATTTATGAACTCAGAATTGTAATGGCTGACTAGTGTTAGCTAAGCAACCAGAGAATAAGTATAATTCAGTATCCGGCCTCTAATGAGACAGATTGCTTTTGAAGCCAAGATTTGTATTAAAGAATTTCAAATATACTTGGAAAAGTTCACTTATTTTAGTCAACTACTATCTTAAAAAAAAGACATTCTTTACTATAATCTCAGGTCAATGTGAAATCAATTTACAAATGACATAAGCACTAGCTCACTTAAAATACAGTACTGTGAGGAAAGGTTTCTGCAGAAGATAAAAATGATCTGGATAAAATGATGTACTAGCAAAAGAAAGGTGTTTCCCCCCCCCCCCATTTTTATATTGCAGAAATCTCATCTGCCTGCTCTACATTCAACTGATACATGGTCACTGCACTCTTTTGGCTGTGTGATGCTGGCACAATCTCTTGAACAAACAGGAACGTTAACTGCATGTCACCTTCTGCTAAGTCAGTTAATACCTCAAAGAACAGAATGAGATATCATAATATGGAAGTAGTCCAAATATTGTGATCATGATTCAGAGAGTCAGTCGACCAAACTATTTTCTGGTTTGAGAATCCTTGGGAATCCAGCAGCTTAGATTTATAAAAAGTATTTTAAAATGTGATGCACAAGATTCTTCTGCACTAGCTCTCTTAACGGGAAATTTTGTATAATCCCAACAGTTGCATGGTCTTTAACTAAAAGAGATTCATTGGGAAAGGGGGGATCCCTTTCTATAATTTGTATCTTCCCTCTTTTGAAGAAAACGGATATGGTTTTGATACAGATCTTTCCAAAGCAACTATGCAACAAAGTCCTCTCTGATAGTAACCTCCAAAGGAAAATTGATGCTCACTAAAAAGATTTTAGATGAACTGTTTCTTTTGCATATGGCAACTGTAACATTCTTTTGGCCCTCAGTTTGTACCCAATTAGCTGTAAATATTTTTACAACTGCTGAAAGACCCAAAAAAATTGTGAAGAAAGCCTGAATACAGGCACAGATCCTATAAGCCTCGGGGTCTTTCCAAACAATAAAAAGCCAGACTTCTCCCCCCTGCTTACACTCAATTCAAAATAGCCCTGCAATATCCCATACCTGAGTAATGGAAGGTAGCCTGGCTGTGATGTGGAAATGTGTGTACTTGTGATTGCTGCTTAAAAAAACAACAAAACAAAAACCACAGGGAGAATGCACTCTTTAGCACCGGAGCTTTTAAAACAGCTTTCTAAGAACCATATATTAAAAGCCAAAGGATTCAGCAAAACATTTAGGAGCAAATGATTTAAGAAACAACAGGGGGAAACTAGTGGGATGTGTAAGCCGTACACTGCGTAAAGACAATGACACTTTTTTAAAAGGAGAAAAGAGCAAGAGTCCAGTAGCACCTTAAAAACTAACAAACTTTGCAGCAGGGTATGAGCATTTGTGAGTCACCGCTTACTTCTTCATACCTTGCCACAATTTTTGATAGTCTTTAAGGTGCTACTGGACTCTTGCTCTTTTCTACTGCTACAGACAGACTAACATGGCTAAATATCTTGATCTATCTCCGTGGAGGGCACCACTTTTTAAAAAGTGCACAAAAAGGTGGGGGAGGGGCAAGGAAAGGGAGCTGCATTGCTCATGGCCCTGAAACTTGCAAAACTACATGCCGCACAGTGCCCACAAGTATGAAAGACACGGAAAGCAGGTGGGAAGAGAAAAAGTGTATTGTTCTGCAATCAGTTATTGCAGTGTGAATGCAGGGAGAATATACCTGCAACAGAAGCACTACTTTAAAAAGACATCTATAGCTCATTGCTGAGAGATAAAAGGTCAATCAGAAAACTGAAATGCATTACCAAAACTATATCTCGTAACCTTCAACAACATATACCTTGTAACGTTTAACCCACATGACGAGAATGTAACATTTGCCATTAAGAGCTGTATAAAAAGTTGGGAGTGCTTACCAGGGCCAGGTCATCTCGACTGCAGTCCAAGGCAGCAATCATCACCTGTTCGTATATTATCCAGACTAGACATACACACACACACACAAATAAACCAGTCACATGAAATACAGGCACATGACTTTTCAAAGCAATTACTCAACTCATAAAATAAATTAGATAATGGCACTCATAGTTCTATAACGACTACTACTTATTGAAAAATGAACCTATCACAGTATTGCTTGAGATTATATATGTGGGAACTCTATACATATCAGAGTTCCATAACTGGTTTTGCTTTAGCACTGCATGGGCCCCCTTAGAAACAAATCTACACTGCAAAGCACGATTACTCCTTGTGATATCCAACAGATGATGGCAGTGGATCCAGCGCTCCCCTACTTTTCAAAAAGCAGGTGTGAGGTTTGGCAGGAAATCTAGTTCTTAAAAGAAGCTTTCTGCCAAAGCCAGGTGTGTTACATTTCTCCAATATTTACTTTAAGTAATCCTTTTCACCAAATCTTCAAACCACTACTGAAACTGAATTCCAAGGTTCTGCAGAAGCAGCATCTGAGAAGGGATTCAGGTAACTGAGAATTCGTCTCTTGATTGTGGCCTGTCTCATTTTCACCCACTCCTTCAGGAATACCAAACCCAGCCAATACTGCATTCCTCCTTCACCCTCGCTTATGCACCGAAGTTCACCCATTGACCAGTACTTGATACTGAAGTGTGCAGATCTCTGTGTTTCACACCAATTAGAATTCTTCTACGTAAAATCAAAGCTAAAAGGATCCGGGTGCCTGCAAAGGAGATCCACAAGTTCCACCTGCCTGACTACAACAAAAGTGGATCACGAACGCAGGTCACTCTTCTTTCATCATGCCTGTAAATGTATGAACTGGCTCTCGCTCTTTCGTTTACTTAGTTAAAATCATATTGACCTCTGCGGTTAACTGGAACAGCAGCTATAAAAGCCTAGGAAAACAAAAAAAAGAAGGATACGACAGCAGACGATGTAACTTAAGAAGATTTCATTCATGCTGCCCTCTAGTATAATGATGTCTCTGCTGACTGGTAATCAAGGTGGAGAAGCATTTAGGCTGTATTCAGATGTCACAACAAGCCAAGGTTAAACAGGGATATGTACAAAACCGAGCTTACTGCTGGGCTTACATTCATGCTTCGCTCCTCCCTTCTGGCACAGAGAATCCAGTTAGACACTAACTCCACTTACCCATGATGTATGGCTGCAGTCATCTTCATCTGGTCATCCCAGGCCCGAAGGATGTCTGGCTGGCCTCAACTACAGACAGGGCCTTTTCTGCCCTGGCCCCAGCCTGGTGGAACAAGCTCCCAATTGAGATCAGGGTCCTGTGGGATCTATTACAATTCAGCAAGGCCTGTAAAATGGAGCTGTTCCGCCAGGCTTTTAGTTGAGGCAGCGGGTGTCCAAATTTCCATTCCTGGCCTCCCCTGCTGGCAGCCCTAGCCTTATGGTCAGCGGCTTGGTATCCAGTAACACTACTCAGAAGGCTCCATCCAAGCACTGCTACCAAGGCAACTTTCACTCTCGTTTTCTGCTACTAAATTTTAACTTTCTGAATTTGTATATATTGCCTGAATTTGATATTGTTATTGTCACGATTTTTATGTGACCTTGTAACCTGCCCTGAGCCCGCTTGCGAGGAGGGCAGGATATAAATTAAAGGAAATAAATAAATACATGCTCTTTAGCCAGTCAGTTTTCCCTCTACAACCCATGATTCTAAAAAAGAACTCAATCCAGATTTAGAACACCAGTTTGTGAAAGGGATTCTTTACATGAGAGCGGAGGAGGAGGAAGGTGCACACATGGCTGATGACAAGCCAGGTTTATACCCATCTTCGTTTGTTATAAAATTTGAACACAGCATTAGAACTGAAGCTCTACTACAAACCTGCAAAGCAAATTACAGCAATAATCAGCAGGCTTCCCTTCCCTTTCTGAAGTTACTGTCCTGTCTACTATCCAGGGCAAGGAGAAAGCACTTTAAACTTTCATCCCCCAAACAATATTTTAACAAATAAGAAAATGACTGATGTATCAACATGCAAGTTCTATGTGTGCTGTTTTTTTCCCCCCTGTGGGGGGGAAAATATTTCCGTGCATATTATGGGATGTATCAGCGGCATCTTCTGGTAAATTCCCAAAGTGAAAGTCCTCTGGATGAGTACTGAAAGAACTGAACCCGCTTCAGAAATATTCTTCCGGCTTTCTATAAAACTTAAGTGTTACTGAGACCAAAACTTCCTAAAATTAAATAAAGAAGGGTACCCGCTCAGAACTTTGAGTTCACTGCCAGAAATGAACTCCTCATACTGTCTGAATTAGGTTAACTGAATTATAGAAAGGAAAGAAAGAGAAAGTGGAATGAGCCCATTAAAAACAAATCACTGATGCTTATTCCCTTCCTGCCTACATAACGGCCTTGCTCAGCCCAATACCCTTCTTTTGCCATTAAAAAACTGTGATGTTTTATCCTTTGCTTATATTAAAAAAAGAGGTACTGCACTATTGTGACTTTCTGTTTAAACTATCCCCTTCTGGAACAGAATGCCACGTGCCAAGTTTCTGTCTAGGGAGAATTAGTATTGTGCACTTATGACTCCCCTCAAACACAGGGATATTGTATATAATGAAAATCCAGGCACGCCCTAGACTCATGCACAACACTATAATAAAAGCCACCCTTATATCGATTTCCACGTAGCTGAAGTTATGGTTTCATTTCAGGAATAACATTTTTTTTTCTTGGTTTAAAACCTCGAGCTATCCCTCAGAAGAGTGAAGACAACCTCTGAGTGAAATGCATCCAAGGGCGTTTGGCCAAAGGTTTTCTCAAAAGTATTCGCATGACGAGTGGAGCCAGGGCTATACATCCTATTAGGCATACATCTTTCTGCCCACACCCTTCCATTGGAAGATCAAGAGTCAAAGAACACTGGCAGATGTTGAGCTTACAAAAATAATGTGCGGACCATACCACCAGAAAAAAATGGAGTAAAAGTAAAATAATATGGAGGAGTGTAATAAGGGAATTAATGGGGTAATAAACAAAACCAGCTGGACAGAATAAAAAAAAAGGAAAGGAAAGCTACAGACATGAAAGAATTCGACCTACTGTCATCACCCAGCTTGGATGCATATTCATGAATTAACTCTTCTCCAACTTCCACTATCTGCTCACTGTTCCGGCAGTTCTCTTCCCTCCATTTCCTCATTTTGTCTCGCATCTCTGAAAGACAAACAATAAAATACCTAAGGAACATTCCTAGAATGGGTTAATACATCTGTATCTCCTTCATAGCCGAGATTTACCTTAACTGTAACAGTTTTCCAATGTCAAGACTGAAACTCTGAAATCATATTTGACATGGTGGTCAGGAAACTAAACAGAAATGGTTGTGTTTGGGAATTTTTCAGGATACTGGGCTAATGAATCCATTGCCTGGTGTGACTTCAACGAGTGCCCGATGCCTGTCAACTGGAACTCCCAAAGCATCTACTGTTAACCTTCCAATGTGATAAAGTGTGTTTGGAACATCAAAAAAACTTTTAGAAACTACTGATCTTACTATTAACATGCTAAGAACTGTGGCACTGACTTCAGGAAACAAGTATGTAGCAACAGCCTCCAGATGGGACCTGGGGACCCCTGGAATTATAGTTCATCTCAAGACTCCAGGAATCAATTTCCCCTGCAGAAAATGGATGCTTTAGCGGATGGACTCTATGGTCACTGCCCTCCCCAGGCTCTATCCCCAAATCTCCAGGAGTTTCCAGCCCTGAATGTGGCAACACTACCTCCAACCCCTATTGGTGGCCAGGGGAAACCTGTCAACCCTAGTCATATTCTCTCAAACAGTGGATCTTCACCCTCTACTCCAGGGATGGTCAGACTCGCTTAACATAAGAGCCACATAGAAGAAACATCAAATGTCTGAGAGCCACAAGACATGCAGCAGCACAGAAATCCTTTTTTCTTTTTTTTGCACTGGGAATGATGCTGCTTTCCTCCTCTCCAATCCCCCTTTCTAGTCAACACCAGCAAGGAACTAATCTTCGTGCAAGTCCTTTTAAACTCCCCCCCCCCCAATTGTTTTAATTTTTTTAAATTCAGCGATCGGAGACTAGTAAAACTCATGCCACTTGTCGAAAAATATTAAACATTTAAAGATGAGGGGGAAATGGAGCTTGTACACCGATGAAGTGGGGAGGATGGCGGAAGGTGCAGAGTGGGCAGAACAACCTCAATGTGGACGGCAAAAGGGGGGAATCTGAGGAAATCTGTATGCTTTTGAATTACCTTCAGCTTGGAAGTGAAACAAGAGAAAAATCAGCACAAAAGCACTCTCAGAAAACCCGGAGAAACAGCAACCAGAAAAGGACCTGAGCGCTGAAGGGAGGAAAATCAATGCAGAACAACAAAGAAAATCCAACAGACATGCACAGTGAAGACGAGGGAAAACACCTGCGCATAATAGGCCTAAGTTTAGAACTGGGGGCGGACACAATGAAATGCAAAGTCCAGCTTTTACAGTTTCAACTCCCTTCTGCTATATTAAGCATTTGCTCCAGTGACCTTTGCTAGAATGTTTGTGTGTGATTATTATCCATTCACCTCTGCGTCATGGCAAATCTGGTTGCATTTTACAACAGCTTTTAAAAGAACTTCTTAATTTAGACATGGAACTAAATATCTTTCAAGTCCTGGAAACAAACTAGGAGTACTGTTCCATCCTAAAAATGGCTATATAGAAGTACTGGTTCATTATATCAGCTGCGACAGTTTGAAAGAGAACGCATTTTCATTTTTCTCAACAACCTCACGTGGAAATTCTCAGATTCTTTTCAGTGGTCCCATAAACTGACATTTTTCAATAATCCTCTGCCCCCTTGACTTCTATTTCCATCAGAGCAACACCAGTGTTATGCCAATGTTGTCTCCATTATTCTTTCAACAAAATATAAATCATAAAAGGCGGGAGGATGAAAAATTCTGTATTACTGCTGAAATATTACAACATTTACACACATACTTTATAGAACTCTTTATAGGACGGCTGTTCTAAATATCTCAGCAAGTCACTTTGCTTCATGAACATTACATCATCTTCTGTTATGAGAAAAAGGCCACAAGTATAATTTTGAATATTTAATACTATTTTTATCCCATTTTCAAAACCTCCCAATTTCCAACTAATAAGAGTCTCAGAGCAAAGAAATTCTAATAACACATAAAACCAAATTGCAACAACATGAAATACACCACTATCTGATCAGTTTTCCCTAAGTTGAAAAGTGCCTTCCTTGAAAGATATCCAACCGGTTCTTAACATCACCATGTGCACTACAGACTGGAGAATTCTTTTGTTTTCAGACTAGCAACTGTAAATGAAGGAAGCATCAAGAAAAAGCAAACCTAAGATTTCTTTTTAAAAAATAAGGCTTTGGTTCTGTTTATTATAAGCATGTTAAATGCAAGATGACGCACTGAGTTATTTTTAAGGTCTTTATTTAAACACACTGTTCTGAATTTGCTTGTCTTTTTGTCACTTCAATACGTACCAGTTAACAAAACTGACAGCTTTAGATTAAACAACTTTCTATCCTCCTCTCCCACATATGCTTCTATCCACAAAGAATGAACACAGATCCCTGGGGGGGGGGGGGCCACTGTTACTGTGCTTCATTTTATATTTTGAAAGTCAACCAAAACCACCACAGTGTTACATTTCATGTGCATGAGTAAATCTAAATGGTTCCTGACGCAAGACGACCCCTGGAAATTAAAAATTGGACAGAAAGAATGTGAGCGAATAAAAATGTACTGCAGAGACTGACAGTTTAAACATCCGTGCACACACACAATAATAAAATTTTACTCCATTAATTTACATGGCCATTAATAAGAATCCCATGTCAGTAAAACTTTCAAAGGTAATAATGATTTAATATCAAAGTGTGGTGGTGGAAAGTGCCGTCAAGTCGCAGCTGACTTATGGCGACCCTGTAGAAGAAGAAGAGATTGGATTTATACCCCACCCTTCACTACCCAAAGGTGTCTCAGAGCGGCTGACAAACTCCTTTCCCTTCCCCTCCCCACAACAGACACCCCGTGAGGTAGGTGGGGCTGAGAGAGCTCTCGACAGAAACTGCTCTTTTTCAAAAACAGCTCTTATCAGAACTATGGCTTGCCCAAGGCCATCCAGCCAGGTGCAAGTGGAGGAGTGGGGAATCAAACCTGGTTCACCCAGTTTAGAGTCCGCGCACTTAACCACGACACCAAACTGGCTCTGTAGTGCTTTCAAGGCAAGCAACTAAGAGAGGTGGTTTGTCACTGTCTACCTCTGTGTAGCAACTCTGGCCTTCCTTGGTGGTCTCCCATCCAAATACCAACCAGGGCTGACCCTGCTTAGCTTCCCAGATCTGACAAGATCAAGCTAGCTTGTGCCATCCAGATCAGTGCCAATATCAAAGTACAGTGATGGAAATACATGAAAAGACAGATCATGTTTGGTCACATGACCATTCAAAACAACAATATGGCAGTGCGATCGTAAGAATACTTTTCTGGAATTAAGCACCACTGACTATACCCAAGTAGCACTTCCAAGTAGCCTTGCTTAGGATAGCAGTATGGCTGCATTAAATGGCTGTCAGTCCAAGTCTACGCCCATTTACTCAGATTTCTTTTTTCCAAAAGCCTAAAAGGCATCTCCCTCACCAGGTGCAGGGCTATGGAATCCACCAATCACATACAAGTTCCTTGGCAACATCACATTACAGCTTCCAATTTACAGACTTCAGTGATCATCCTAAAGACACCACTAAAACCCTCTATCAAGTACTTAAAACCAAGGCTCAAAGTCATTGCCTCGGACTACTTCTGCCTGATGTTTGCCCAGAGGAAATAAGCAGCCTTTTTGGTCTAAAAATAAATGAAGTGGCTATCTGTGAAGTGGTCGATAAGATGGAAAATCAAGGGGGGGGGGACAGGTTAGATGAGGGTTGCATTGGACCAACCAGATTGCAGAGGTTGTATATAGGGTTGTTTTTCTATGACAAATCTTAGGGAGAAGAGTAAGACCATTTTAGAAAGATTAGTGTGAAGCACCAGTGGGGGTTTTTTTCAGATGCACATACTCTGAAATGTAAGTGCAGTGGATCAAAATTTTACATGTGTACTGTCTGGTCCAAATAAGGCACAAAGGCTTCAAGGGGAGAGGTTATATTCAAACTTTCATTCTCAGTACTGCCATATTTAAAATTCTAAACTGCTGCTGCTCTACAGGCGCAGACCTTTCAGGATCCTGCTGGCTTACAGCATGCCCTTTCACCACCAAACTGTGACCTGAGCCTATTCCAGCTCAACTACACCCCTCCTTTTGAAGTGAAATAAGGGAACTGCTGTGCTCAGCAAAATACAGTCGTGCACATGCCATTGTTTGGCAGGGGCTACTTGCCGCTGAAACAGTGGCTCTCATTACTTCTATTAAAACTGTTTTAGAACTTTTTAACTGTTTTTAAAACTTTCTGAATTGCACCAAGGTTACGTTTTAGCTGCTTGAGACAGACTATCAGGAGCTTCTATGTGTGCAGTTCCTTGACATTAAGTTCCTCTGAAATCAATAGTACTTCTGAGAGCCAGTGTGGCGTAGAGGTTAAGAGCAGCATACTCTAATCTGGAGAACCGGGTTTGACTCCCTACTCCTCCTCCACAAGGAGCCTGCTGGGTGACCTTGGGTCAGTCACAGTTTTCTCAGGACTCACTCAGCCTCACCTGCCTCACAAGGTGCCTGTTTCGGGGAGAAGCAATTGTAAGCCACTTACAACTCTTCTGCTTCTGCAGAAGTGTGATTTGCATATGCCTCTGTCATCTTCATGGATGTTAGGAATACACAGAATCACTGGAAAGAAAGAGAGTATTGCCATCGTGGGTCAGTCTGCTCAAATGAAACAGGACCCATCGGCTTCAACTAGCCCACACAACAAGAAAGGGCCTCACGACAGAAAATAGTTTATTAAGTCATCTAATAGTTAAGGCACAAGTTCAATATAAAGCAATTCCAACTGGGATTAAATAAGAGTGAATCACCTGTAGGTCCGGATGAAAGCACAAATGAACTGGTACCATGTATATGGCACGGCACTCGAAAACAGTCACTTAACTCCACTGACTGTGCATGGAAAGACATGCTAGTAAGTACACCTCTCCAAACAGGAAACTGAACCCAATTATAATTTTACTTGCTAGTAAAAATGTATATATTTGCTGCAGTAGCAGGATAAAGAAAGCAGTGAAGCCATAACTAGTATGTTGTTGATTCAGGATTTTTATATCTATACTTATCTGCAATATTTGTTTGCATCAAATATTATACCGCTGGATGCCCAGACAAATAGATCCAAGCTTTGTAATTAATGTTTTTGTTCTCACCTTCCTCCTAAGGATCACTGGATGCATGAGAAGAAAATTCCCCAATGCAATTCAGATTTTATTGTATATTGGCCTACTCTGATAATGAACGTTCCAACAAACCAACTGCTCTGAGGCTCCTTTCCTTTCTAATGTATTTTTCACTTAACATTAAGTTCCCCTTATAGCCGTCATAAAAAGAGGCTTAATAGAGGCCAATATTTTAATGCTTGGAGTGCGAACATTATAGCAAAATGTATATTCCAGTCAACTGAAAGCTAGTATTTTTTAAACATGCATCCAGTTATACTATGGGTCTAATTATACTGTAAGTCGGTAAATTATAATGTTGCTTTCAGAAAGTATGGCCCCGCTTTTCTCTCACTTAAGATCCACGTTACAAATCAAACCCCTCCTATCAAGATGATGTGCGTGAAAACGATGTGGGAACCTTCTCTCCGTTACATCAATAATTACAATACGTGCATTTATAATAAATAAAAAATTACAACCACCACCTTGTAGGCAGTGTTGGTCTGCAGTAGAGCAGCTAGATTTGAGTCAGTAGCTCCTTAGAGACCCACAAGTATATGAACTTTTGAGAATCAACGTTTCCTTCGTCAGACACACTGTATCTGACAGAGAAGAAGAGCAGGTTTTTATATCCTACTTTTCTCTGCCCTAACGAGTCTCAACGTGGCTTACGATTGCCTTCCCTTCCTCTCCCAACGACAGTCACCTTTTGAGGCGGGAGGAGCTGAGAGAAGTTTTAGAGAACGGTGACTGGCCCAAGGTCACCCAGCCGGCTGCACGTGGAGGAGGAGTGGGGAATCAAACCTGGTTCTCAAGATTAGAGTCCGCTGCTCTTAACCATTACACCATGATGACTCTCAAAGGAAGCTTTGAGTCTTGAAAGCTTTCACCCTGAAAACCTTGTTGGTCTCTAATGTGCTACTACTACTGGACTCCAAGCTACCTGTAAGACAGGTCACTAAAGCAAATGTGGGGTGGAGAGATACCTAGGAGCATCTAGTCAGTTTACAAGTAAAGTGAGGTTTGTACCAGGGACTCCACAGCTGAGCTCACACACACTTTGCTGCTATACCTATAGCAAATGTACGTCAAAATTGAGTAACATAGATGGGCATCTTAGGAATAAACAAGATGGGCACAGACACTTTTCTTATATAAATTTTAAAGTAAAGCTGATGTGGGCCCTAAATCATGACATTCCGCTTTTCTGCTGTGCTTTTGATGCAATTTCCAATGCGAGAGCAAGAACAGCAGGCTGCTGCTTACATTCCTCAATCCTGAGAGGACGGACCATAATTTATTGTTTTATTTTCATTTACGCTTTTATTCCCATCCTTCTGGCAGCAACAGGCCTCCGCGGAACGTTCACAAGAAAATTCATATAAAGCACAAACCTATAACCATAATAAAACTGATGGAAGAAGACAAACAAGGGAATCTCAAGCAGGCTGTCTACCGCTCCACAAACTCCGTCAAATAAAGAGATTCCCTCCTCACGGGCTATTTCACTTCATTCTCCAGTATAGTGATACTTAAAGAGCTAATGAGAAGTGAACTGAGTGAAAGTGAGGCGGAACAGGGGCCTTCATTAAAGACGGCTACCTAAACAAGAGGCAGGCCATTAGCAAGGATGGAATTCAGAATTCCCTACAAGCAGCTTACCAGATGGGGAAATGCAGGGATGTTCTTGCGTGGCTTAAATGTGCACTGAAGTGCTGCAATACAGACATCATTAGCTGGTTTTACAACATTCCATCATTTCTACTGCTTTGCCTCTAAGTTGCAACAGGATTTTGACACTACTTCCTGGTTCTTCATTTACAGTTGTAATTGGACAGAGATTTAAAACAAGCCCATATTGTACACATTATTCACATTCACTACATGCAAATGGATTTTGCTTTTTTAAAAAATGATGCCTGCATTATGCACACATACGTATCCATTCCACAAAATGGAGAAAACCAAATGGGGGAATGCCTGCATTATGCACACATACGTATCCACAAAATTGAGAAAAACAAATGGGGGAGGGGACCCATAGAAGATTCATTTTACACATTAAAATCCAAATTGCGTGTGTCTACATACACAAATTCCATCACATGAAAATTTAAACAAGCATCATTTTAGAGATATCAGGGAATGATTTCTCAGTAAAGAAGAAAAGAAACCCTCAAAGTCCAATTGTTTCAGTCATATTTTCTCATGGAATGACTGTTAAAACACAATTAAAACACAGCAATTACCAAAACAAATTAATAAAAATGTGTGCGGAGGGAGGGAGGGACCCCTTACACCTGAGTCTTCATAGTACAGATAGGCAGAAAACTTTCTGGAGCCCTCCTTCCTGAGCTAAGGCAAAAACGTGTGAGCTGGAGGCTAAAAAAATGAGCTAGCTCACACTAACTCAGCTTAGAGGGAACACTGGAGGGGACCCATCGAAGATTCATTTTACACATTAAAATCCCAATTGCGCGTGTCTACATACTCAAATTCCATCACATGAAAATGTAAACCAGCATCACTTTAGAGATATCAGGGAATGATTTCTCCGTAAAGAAGAAAAGAAACCCTCAAAGTCCAATTGTTTCAGTCATATTTTCTCACGGGATGACTGTTAAAACACAATTAAAACACAGCGATTACCAAAACAAATTAATAAAAATATGTGCTGAGGGAGGGAGGGACCACTTACACAGTCTTCATAGTACAGATGGGCAGAAAACTTCACCATGTGGTAAAGTCTAAGTGATCAAGAGTGAAACCCTGCTGACAATTCAGGATCTTGGTCAAAAGCATGTAATGTGGCTCAACTGAACAACTGCTTTGCTCACCAAAAAAGTTACTTTCTCCACATAAACTGTTCTCCGGTCAAGAAACAATTCTTGGTATGTTTGGACCTATTTACAAGTCTCCTCTCTCACAGAGTTTAATTCAGGTAACTGTCAAAAATATGGAAAACTAGTTTTCTGACAGTGATGATTCCTTCCCACACCACTTCTGCCACCACCACCCCCAGGGGCTGACAACGGTTGTGTGGGTGGGAAGCACAATAGTTGCCCAAACCACAGGATTATTTCCCACAGATGTTACCAGGGTGGCACAGGAAGCAGCCATGTGGAAGCCATTCCCACACTGTTCAGGTATCAAAAGGACTGATGGTCCCTTAACACAGAAGGAGCTGGCAGCTGGATGCATCTTTTCAAAGTGGTTAAGCCATGCAGTCTTTCGATCCTCCTGCAGTCTGTGACTTGATGCTACTGTGTTGTAATCGCAGGCAATTCCAAAAAAACGCACAGTACTGAAGGTAGTTTCTGAATATTTGGTTGGATCCAGCCTTTCCATTAATGGCAAGAACTTGCAGGAAGGACTTCTGCAGGACGACCTTCGGGGTGTTCCCACAATAGACGTAGGCACAGGGTGGGGAGGGGGACTACAGCAAGAAGTGGAGTAATCAACAGAAATCCACACACCCCACACACATGAGATCTCTTTGCACAAGAACAAAGGGGGGCAATTTCTACTGAGTTCCCTGTCTTTCTGCAGCCCCTATACTGCCTCAAAAAGTCTTCCTGAGGGTTCCCTGACAACGAGAGGCTTTTCACAGGGTTCAGGGCCACAGTGGGATGGGGAAGGTGGCAATAATCCCTTCCGCAAAACCATTCCACTCACAATGGATGAAAGCCATTGACTTTTTAGCAGCTCCATTTAAATGCTGCCAGGTGAAGAGGTATGTCATTACAATTTGGCCAGGTTTAAATTATAAACTGAACCAACAGAAAGCATACTAGTAAGAAAATCTGATCAAAAGCCTTGAAAATAACTCAACAGAAATACTGGCTGTCAAGAACTATAACCTAACTGCATGCATACACCTATGTCACCCTTCTGTTCATATAGGCCTGCACACTTTGTAACCCACCAAACCAAATTCAGCCTGTCAGTTGTTTGCTTGACCTCCCTGCCATCACATACCAAGGATCTCATGACCCTTGATATATGGATGGTCAGCAGTGTTCCCTCTAAGTTGAGTTAGTGTGAGCTAGCTCACAGTTTTTTAGTCTCTGGCTCACACATTTTTGTCTTAGGCTCAGGAAGGATGGCTCCAGAGCAAACTAATTTATACAGTAGCCAAATCGCTTGCTCACAACTTTAATGCCAGCAGCTCACAAAGTAGAATTTTTGCTCACAAGACTCCACAGCTTAGAGGGAGCATTGATGGTCAGATGTGCTCAGTCTGGTGAGTAACAAGTTATACACACCTGGTCTGGAAGAAAGAAAAAAACAATCCAACTTTCATAAAAGTTTCCTGACAAGCTTGACACAGATAACCTGATGAGTGGTTAGTCACAAGCCTTAGAGAGCAGGTCAACTCATAACCCTACTCACATCTATTCACTGGCGCTCACTCTAAGAAAACTGTTAGTAGGATGTCACTATGAGGTGAATAAAAAGTATTTTCTCTCTTAAAACTTAAGTTAAAACCCCTAGTTCCTTAAATTATCAATAAATACAGGTAGGGGTTTCAAAAATTATAAAGAATGATGTAGGTAAATAAAGCACTTAGGGTATAACCCCATGCAGCCTTTCTTGAGAATATGTGACACATACACAGGACTGGCCTGCTAGATTTATATATTCTCTGCAATCTCATTGCTTTTCCATACCTGCATATGTTAAGAGCTTGAAGAGTATACAAGTGACAGCTGCATGATGAGAAATCTCAGGTTCAAGTTTCATCTCATGAACTTTCTCATTGGCCCACCCTGTTTTGAGAATTACTGAGAAAGTACATGAAGTACCCCCCTCATGGATCACTGCCTTGTCGTGGCGAGGGGGCTTGCGTGGTTCGATGAAGCTGTGGGCTATGCCGTGAAGGGCCACCCAAGACGGACAGGCCACAGCAGAGAACTCAGACCAAGTGTGATCCACTGGAGAAGGAAATGGCAACCCACTCCAGTATCTTTGCCAAGAAAACCCCATGGACAGTAACAAAAGGCTAAAAGATATGACACCGGAAGATGAGCCCCTCAGGTCGGAAGGTGTCCAATATGCTACTGAGGAAGCGCAGAGGGCAAGTACAAGTAACCCCAGAAAGAGTGAAGCGGATGGGCCAAAGCCGAAAGGACGCTCAGTTGTGGATGTGTCTGATGGTGAAAGGAAAGTCTGATGTTGCAAAGAACAATACTGCATAGGAACCTGGAATGTAAGATCTATGAATCAAGGTAAGCTTGACGTGGTCAAAAATGAGATGGCAAGACTGAACA
>NW_015168091.1:226200-229559 GCF_001447785.1 Gekko japonicus | reverse complement strand
ACTAATTTATACAGTAGCCAAATCGCTTGCTCACAACTTTAATGCCAGCAGCTCACAAAGTAGAATTTTTGCTCACAAGACTCCACAGCTTAGAGGGAGCATTGATGGTCAGATGTGCTCAGTCTGGTGAGTAACAAGTTATACACACCTGGTCTGGAAGAAAGAAAAAAACAATCCAACTTTCATAAAAGTTTCCTGACAAGCTTGACACAGATAACCTGATGAGTGGTTAGTCACAAGCCTTAGAGAGCAGGTCAACTCATAACCCTACTCACATCTATTCACTGGCGCTCACTCTAAGAAAACTGTTAGTAGGATGTCACTATGAGGTGAATAAAAAGTATTTTCTCTCTTAAAACTTAAGTTAAAACCCCTAGTTCCTTAAATTATCAATAAATACAGGTAGGGGTTTCAAAAATTATAAAGAATGATGTAGGTAAATAAAGCACTTAGGGTATAACCCCATGCAGCCTTTCTTGAGAATATGTGACACATACACAGGACTGGCCTGCTAGATTTATATATTCTCTGCAATCTCATTGCTTTTCCATAACTACATATGTTAAGAGCTTGAAGAGTATACAAGTGACAGCTGCATGATGAGAAATCTCAGGTTCAAGTTTCATCTCATGAACTTTCTCACTGGCCTTAGGTAAACTATTCTCTCACGCACCCTCAGTCATCCATCTGTAATATAGGGATAATTATAATGGCCCACCCTGTTTTGAGGATTACTGAGAAAGTACATGAAGTACTCTGACTGGGTTAATAATCAAAATTTTACAATGCATTTTATATTTTGTAAGCCACCTTGGGGCTTGGAGCAGTACAGAAATTCCTCAATAATACGTTAATTAGGCCAAAAACACAAAATAAAACCACACAGTTTGAATACAGTAGCACTTTAAAGGCCAACAAGATTTCTAGGATGTAAGCTGTCAAGAGTCAAAGTGCTCTTCGTCAGATACAAGTGACTCCTACTTATACCTGATAAAAGGAGCTTTGACTCTCAAAAGCTTATAGCCTGGAAATCTCGGTCTTTGAGGTGCTACCATACTTCTTCTATTGGAGACCAACATGATTAAATTGCTCATTCTTATTATTTGCCATTCGTTGAAAGGATTAATTGGCTATTCACAAAGTCTAGCAAGGTGAAGCCTAGGCGTTTTCACTTACTAGTAGTACTTATTATAGTAACAACTATGGTCCTCCAACAGTATTATTCGCTGAGCCATAAAATATGGCTGCATCTTCAAAGCCAAGGCAGTGCATTTATTTAGGCATTTATACACTGCTTCTCTCCCCAATGAGGACAAAAATGGGCTTACGATATCATTCTCTTCCACTTTTTCCCTAACAACCACCCTGGGAGACAGGTCAAGGCAAAGGAAACAACTAGCCCAAGGTCTCTCAGTGAGTCTTCACAGGATAGTGGACACTCTAAACTGGATCCCCAGACCCTGGTCTGGCACTTTAATCTCTACACCACGCTGGCTGAGCAACACAATACAACAAGAATAAATTCTTCTGACAAGAATTGAGACCGTTTATATAAATAGTACTACCTACTATGAAGCAGTGGATACAGTACAGACTTGGACTGGGGAGATCTGCATTCAAGTGAACAAACATGTGGACAAGGGGTCCTATTTCATAATCTGACCTCATAGGGTTGTTGTGAAGATAAAGTGGGATAACTCCCACTGAATTTCTTGGAAAAACAGACTACAAATGTGATTTGGTAATGTGAAACAACAACTCAGTTCACAGCACATTTAGAAGGCTGATCAAGGATGTAATCGTTTATCAATATAACCTCTTGTGCCATATTACACAAATTTATGCTCATACTGACCAACCGCACCCCTCGCAATCAAGTATTTATATTTATTTATTTATTTTTGGATTTATATCCTGCCCTCCCCAAAGGCTCAGGGCGGCTAACAACGAGGCACAAGTGCCAAAGTTAAAACAGATAAAAACAGCATAAAACAATATAATACATACACCAAAGTTCAGTGCTCCATTTGTCACAAGATGGGGTAGATCTTAATCCAACGGCAGGTTCCCATAGCCTGTCATCCCTTCTCCTTCCAGGGTCACCTCGCACCCCGATGGAACCACATAGTGGTGGTAGTGGTGCGATGATGCATGAATAGCGATGGTGGAATAGTGGGGGCAGGCGGAAGAGCTCCGTCTTACAGGCCCTGCGGAGCTGAGAAAGGTCCCGCAGGGCCTGGATCTCCTCCAGGAGCTCCTTCCACCAGGTAGGAGCCGCCACTGAAAATGCCCTGGCTCTGGTAACAGCAAATTTAATATCCCTGGGGCCTGGGATAACATGAGCTAAAATAACCGCATCCATAACAAATGAAGCTGCCCTGTAATTATCCTGATTCTAAATCAAAGCACAAACCTAGGGCCTAGTTATCGAAATGAAGCAACTACTTCTCAAATACTAGACAGTAAAAATGGGTGTTAAAACAGCAGTTAAAAGAAACTTAACTAAAAGTCCAAGTGAATAAAGATGATTTTATCTGGAGCCATAGGTACATACCCCTATGAAACCAACATATACATGTACTTGGATAGTACTAAAGGACTGTCTCATGTGTTTATCCCTAAGGCTGCACATGGCATATTCTGTAAGATAATGTTTACCATTATTTGGATCTTCAGTATGAACCTCTACTGACACATTTAAAAAAGGAAAGGAAGGAGATGCTGACGAGAATTAACTGGCTCCCACTCTCCAGGCTTTCCGCAAACTATGCAAAACTGAATCATTCAAGAGGGCTTTTCCATGAGGGTGGCACTGTACAAAATGCTTCACAAAATTACTTGGACAAATTACTAGGGACTGTGGTCTATATTATGTGTACAGCTTGCTGTCAATTGGATTCTGCTATGTAATTCTGCATCAATTAATGTGGCCTGTTAACATTTATGCTTTGCTTCAGTTCTGGTTTTTAGATATCTGGTTGGTCTACATCCCAAATCCTATTTCATCGTTTACTGAATATCCCATACTGTTTCATCGTGTTGATTCACTGCGTGTAATGCATCTTGGGCCCCGCTGAGAAAGGTGAGCTATAAATAATGTAAATGAATAAAACTAAAAATCTCAGTTCACAGCACATTTAGAAGGCTGAACAAGGATGTAATAGTTTATCAATATAGCCTCTCGTGCCATATTACACAAATGTATGCTCATACTGACCAACCTCTCCCCTCGCAATCAAATATTTATATTTATTTATTTATTTATTTTTGGCTTTATATCCCGCCCTCCCCAAAGGCTCAGGGCGGCTAACAACGAGGCACAAGTGCCAAAGTTAAAACAGATAAAAACAGCATAAAAC
>NW_015168091.1:219690-225022 GCF_001447785.1 Gekko japonicus | reverse complement strand
ACTGCAACCACTACATAAGAACATAAGAGACGCCAATGTTGGATCAGGCCAAAGGCCCATCCAGTCCAACACTCTGTGTCACACAGTGGCCAGAAATACCAGTGCCATCAGGAGGTCCAGCAGTGGGGCCAGGACATTAGAAGCCCTCCCACTGTTGACCCCCCCAAGCACCAAGAAGACAGAGCATCACTTGCCCCAGAGCCCCTATCTATACCTTGTGGCTACATAATGGGGGCTATACCATCTTTCAGTTACCGTGATCACAGCTGTTTGTATAGTGACATCAAAATGCATGGTGGGCAGATTCCTGCCCCCAAAGAACTTAAAATCTATGCTTTTGACAAGTTCAGAAAGGAAGAGAAGAACAGAATGGGAGGAAGACTCCAGGTTGCCAACAGATTATGTAAACAACTGCTGCTTATACTATTTAGACTTGCCTTTTGACTGGAGGTGAGGATTAAGGGGTTAAACCACAGCCTAAGTAAAATAGATCCAGGTGAGTAGCCTTGTCGGTCTAAAGCGGCAGAACAAAGTTCAAATCCAGTGATACCTTTCAGACCATCAAAGTTTTATTCAAGGTATAAGTTTTTGTGTGTACGCACATTTCTTCAGATACACTGACATGGAAGTTGCCGGTCCATACATATTTATTTATTATTTATTTATTGCATTTTTACCCTGCCCTCCCCGCGAAGGGGCTCAGGGCGGCTATATAGGTAGAGGGTGAGCAGGAACTTAGCACACAGCTTAATGAAGTTGTTTGACAGACGCAAGGACCAAACAGGAATAGGCAGCTTAGTTTATATGACTACCATTTGTTTGCGTGCGGGGGGGGGGTTGCGCATAGTTAAGGAAATAAATATATCAAAATTGGAGACTGATGGGCAGATGTACCCTTCTTAATTGGGGAACGCTGAGACCCTGCCATTATGCTCCATCCGTCTCCTCTCAAGTGTAAATCACAGTGAGTGACCGAATAAAGTGGAAGGAGGGAAATGCTAACCCCCACCCACCTGCTTTCCTATTTCCATACCGTGAGAACAGGATGTGAAGGGGGTGGAAGCGTTTACCACCCTCTGACTGCGGGCAAAAATCAAAGGATGCTCACACGGCTATTACAGGGTTAACGCCTCCGAAATATGCGTAACCGACATTCGAGAATACACCGCAAGAGGGGCCGCCAGCCTTGCCATACGCTCCTCACGACGGGCGAAGTTGCTGAAGAGAGCTTGCTTCGGAGTGGGCGGGACTAAGCCAGGCGTCAGTCACAACTCTCCCCCACGCCGAGCGGCGGCCCTTCCCCTCCACCTTCCCGTTCCCCTCCTAAATTAACGGCCACAACGGTACCTTCCCAAGTCACATCGTACATCTCCGAGACCTTCGCCATCTTGCTGCCTCCGCGCCGGCCGTAGTCGCCCGGCTCACGTGACCGCTCCGAGCCCCCGCCCACCGCGCGCCTGGAGTTCTCCAAACAGCCGGGGACTGACCTGAATCTGATTGGTGGAACATGCACGGGGGGCGGGTCGAGGGTGTTCGGGGCCAGCCTCGATGAAGCGGAGGTCGTCCTGAACGAGGTCGGATTGCCCAACTGTAATAGGCGCGTTGTTATTGATGTTCTCAAAGTGACGCTAGATTTTGTGGGAAGTGTTTGTACAGAAGATAGGACACCCCAAAACATGTCCTAGTGCCTCATAATCTGGTCCCAAAAGTAGCACAGGCTTTGTATCAGACACGCAATATGCATTTCATGGCGTTCGGGACCGGTACTGTTCTATCTCTGTGATAGGAATTGTTGCTTTGGATATAAATCCCAGAAGGGTAGTCGTGTTTTGTTGCTGCAGCAAGAGCCCAAAAAAACAAACAGGAGGGCCCTAGTACCGTCAATAATTTATTCTGTCATAAACTTCCATGGCCTAGAGCTTGCACAAACGTTTCTAAGCCAGTTGGTGCAATGGCCAGAGCGCTGGCCTGGGGTGGGTGTGTGTGTTTCAAATGCCCCCTTGACGGAACTCAACTGGGTGACTGTGGGCCGTTCATTCTCTTCCATCTATTTATCTAATAGCCAAGTTGCCCCCTCTGTGTGGATATCTAAATCCACACATAGGGGGCAGAGAGATTTTCCTTCACACTTGGGGCAGTCCTCAGGTGTGCAGAAAAATCTGAAAAGTTTAAAAAACTATAGGGGGGATACTTAAATCCCCCCCCAAAGTAAAAAAGCATTCCCTGCACATGCGCAGAGAACACACTTACCCCTGGGATCTGTGGCAGAACCACGCAGGGCTCACCACGGTTGGTGCAGCGGGGGTGGAGAAGCGGTGGGGGTGACGGCTAGGAGCCACAGCCATTGCCACTGTCAGACGGGGGGTGGGGAGAAGCCTGGCAGGCCCCGCAACCAGGAGCTGAGCCAATTGTTGCCGTGGCGGTGGGGGGGGGGGGAGAGAAGCCTGGTGCACCTGACAGCTCACAGCCGCACAGGGCTTGCCACTGTTGTTGTGGGTGGCAGTGGCGGGGAGAAGCCTTGGCAGCCCGGGAGCCGTGGGGAATACACCAACCTCAGGAGTATCGCGGGTCCTGCTTCTTGTCCTAGTCTATTGCACAAGGTGGTTGTGAGCAGAAAACAGAAGAGAACCATGAATGCTTTTCTGAGCCTTTTATTTGTTCAATTCATTTATACCCTGCCTTTCTCCCCAGGGCCAAGGTGGCTTCCATCGTTATCCTCTCCTTTTATCACCACAGCAACAACCATGTGAGGTAGGCTGGGCTGAGAGAGTGTGACTGGCCCAAGGTCACCCAGCAAGCTCCCATGATGGTAGAGTGGGAATTCGAACCTGTGTCTTCCAGATACTAGTCCAAGACTCTTAACCACTACACCACACTGGCTCTTTGAAGGAAAGATCAGATAAAAAGGCACTAAATAGATAAAAGGGCCTGCCAGGTCTAGGTTAAACCACACTTTCATCTGCAATCAGCCGTTTGCAGCGAGAGAGAGATTAGCTGAGCACTCTGCCCAACACTTCCCTTATCCATCCTGCCCTTTTATCGTAGAAAAGAAAGGCTTTCGGTTCTTTAACAGCCACTTCTCCATCTATCATAACGAAAGCAGTTCACAATGAAATCAATGCAGTAATTAAATACAATATATACAGAAAAACTGTCTCTCTTCTCTGGCAATGGGTAGTGAGAGGTAACTTGCCTCTAAACATGGAGGTCCCATGTAGCCATCATGGCTAACACCATGACATTCCTTACAACCCAATAAAATAAGTCAAATTTACTTTTGTTCATAGGTTGAGAGATAGTTGCAAATATACCAGCAGCACATACATATGCAGTCTTCACTAAGCGTGCACTAATGCATCACTGCATAGACATTACGACTGTTGAAGTCCACAGACCAAATCTTAGTGCCACGTTGTCCTTGCTCTTAATTTTTCATTTTTTCCCCACTCCATGAACAACCTGCTGAAATCAAACACAACAGACATCTTGCATGTGAGTTTATGCACAGATGAACCACCATCATCATTTGTTCCTGTGAGTTTATCTGTCCTGTGAGGTAAAATTTGAGCCACAAATGTACTAAATTTCCAGCACTTTAACTAATTCCATAGCCAGCTATGTGAATGATTTCATACTTGGAACAAGCTCATACATATGTTTTTATCTACATCTTGTACAGACATTAGGTCTGCAAGATACCGGACTTTTAACCTAACGCTAACTTAACTATCGCTGTCACATACTGACTATCTCTGTCACATACAAAACCAACAAATTCCAGGCCATGATCGCTTCCCAAGTTTTTTTTTTTTTTAAACATTACACTAACACCCACTTCACAGTTTCACATATGTATCTTCCTTCAGTTTTTCTCACATAATATATTACAGAGCAGGACACAATTTCCAAATCTTTCTTAGCATACCTTCAAAATCCCACTGCACAATTCTCTAACCTACCAAACCTCCATCGTCACATAAACCTGCTTGCGATTTTTGTCCTTCTACTTGCTGTGTAATCTCTCTCACACGTACACGCATACACATAACGGACTGGATCTAGGCAGCTTTTCAGAAGCTGAAAAAGGAATAATGGGTCCCTTTCAAACACCAAAAAAAATGCTATCCTGGGGATCGTGGGCCCAAAATGTCATGTGCGATACAGGCTGTGATAAGGAAGGGGAATTCAGCAGGCCTGAATAAAAAGGCTGTCGGGGACGCTGCGGGGATCCAGTCCACAGGCGGCAGAAGCAGCAGCCCCATCCCTATTTCCATCTCCCCCTCATCACCACCATCATCACAAAGTTGAGGGTTTCTTTTTCTTGTCTAATGTAAAACTTAAGTGGTGAAGCCTTCGTGTTCCCTTCCCAGTTCCCACCTTTGTTGTAGTACACTAAAAAAAAGAGCCGGGTACGTGGAGACGTATGTACAAACAGATAGCATCATATAATGCAAAAGGAATAGTAGTCCCCAACCTTTTTGAGCCTGTGGGTGACTTTGGAATTTTGACACAGGGTGGTGGGTACAGCCACAAAATGACTGCTGCATAGGGTTACTAAGTTCAGGTTGGGGAATTCCTAGAAATTTGGGGGTAAGGTTGCCAGGTCCTCTTCACTTCCCCATGGGGGGTGGGGGAAGCGCTCTGGGAGTGTGGGGGCGGGGTGACCTTGCCGCACATGACGTCCCCAGTGTGATGACATCACACAGAAGTGGCATCATCACACTAGAGATGCTGCTCAGCGATGCTCTAGTATTTTGGGCAAAGCTCCATGATTACCACGGAGTTTTGCCCAAAATACTAGAGTGTTGCTGCTCAGCAACTCAGCGTGATGACATCACTTCCATATGATGTCATCATGCTGGGAACATTGTGCCGGGTGGTGGGTGTTGGGGTGGAGCTTCCCCCGCCAGCCAGCTGGCCAGCAGTGCATTGGAGCCCATCAAATCGGGATCTTCTGCTCCTGCCGGGGTGCTGGCAAACCTATTTGAGGGTGAAGCCTGGAGAGAACAGGGTTTCCAGAAGAGAGGAACCTCAGCAGAGTATGATGCCATAAACTCTACCCTCCAAAGCGGCCATTTTCTCCAGGGGAACTGATCTCTGTCATCTAGAGATTAGTTGTAAGGCCAGCAACCCAACTGATGCAGGAGGCAAAGCCTACCATAAAATGTCAGGGAGTGGCAAGCCCCCCCCCCTGGGCTACCATCAGCAGCCTGCGCCAGC
Organism: Gekko japonicus; assembly: GCF_001447785.1. Lineage (NCBI taxonomy): Eukaryota > Metazoa > Chordata > Lepidosauria > Squamata > Gekkonidae > Gekko > Gekko japonicus. The sequence continues at coordinate 219,802 of NW_015168091.1, read as the reverse complement.
CTGTATAAATGGTCTTATAAGCTGTTTACCAACTCTGGCTATACTCTTTTGTGACCATTCCACCATGGCTTACTGTGGTTTGTATGTAATATCATACCGCCTTTAAATACCC
>NW_015168091.1:211570-219638 GCF_001447785.1 Gekko japonicus | reverse complement strand
GGGCCATGACCATACAAGGGAAAACCATAGAGTTTTCCCTTGTATGGCCGTGGCCCCGCCCCCAGCGTGCCCGGCGTCATAACGTCACTTTCCTGTGACATGCACGCTGGGGCGGGGTTCCCCCCGGGGCCTAATTCCCCGGCATCGGGGAACGGGCCTCTGGGGCGGGGGGGTTTCCATCCCCCGGGGGGAATTGGCAGCCCTACTTGGCAGGGAGGGCGGGATATAAATTGAATTAAATAAATAAATAGCCCTAATAGTAACTCTTTGACATTTCAGGCAGAAGCTCTGCTTAACAGGATACCTTTTAATCTGCATAGCCAATCAGAAACCATGCTGAGCAAAAGCTCCATCTAGCCGTGTCCACTTTCTACAAGTACTTGTGGGGCCCAGGAAAGGTGTCGGTGGGCACCAGGGTGGGGACTCCTGCCTTACACTGCGCCCGTGGATTGGTCCTTAACTTATATTTGAAGCGCCAACTGGGTGACCAGATTCAAAGGCCTGTAATTGCTATTCAGAAGACCTAATGCAATGCTAATGTCTTTGAATATAGATGTAGATGCCCATGCAAACCCTGAAGTTTTTGAGGTCTCCAAAATGGCTATGCATGTTTGTTGCCACTGGTGAGCCCGCATTAAACATGAGCCCCCTGTAGGCAGACAGGAACAGGCCTGACAGCAGGGATAATGTGAATTCCACAAAGTTCCCATGTTGCTATGTGGTACAAACCCTGCAAATGTGAACAAATTCCTTAATTGCCAAAAGAAAATGAATGCATGCTTGGCAAATGATCCCCCAGCTGTGCTGAATCCCATAAAATGCTAGCAGATATCACTGTTCTTTATCAAAGTTTTGGCTACAGCCTCAATTATTAACTTACCAGACCAGGCAACAATAATCCACGCAAGACACTGGAAAGTGACAAGTCACTGATGGGAGAGCTGTAAGCAAAAAAATGGCTTAGACCAAATTCACACATGCCACTTAAAGAGCTTTTTTTAATCTTCTTCCAACTCCTGATGTGCATGTATGAAAAACAGAAAAGCCATCAAAAGCAGAAGCATCAGGTTTCTCGTTTCTGACATCTAAAGAACAGAAAAGCGGTTTTAATGTACTGATCTACAGTCATTTTTATGCTTGCATTGCTGTTTCATTACAAACAGCCTTTGGCTAATCCTTTTATCTTCAGCGGAACTTGCCAGATGTTTTCTCTTTGGAATATTTCTAGGTACCGGGAGAAGGTCAAGATCCTAACTGTTTTAATCTGTTTTAATTATGAACTCTATGGTTCAGTTGTATGTCTTTTAAAATGTAGGGAGCCCCTCCAAGCCCCACATTGTGGGAGAGGGGTGGGATATAAAACTAATAAATAAATGAAATAAAGAAATAAATCGGGCAATCAAACAACCAAACAGTCTGTTTTTATATAGCATTAAAAATTGTTCTAAATTGTATTGCAAATATTTTGTGCATGTACGTTCTTGCTCCGCCTTCCCACAGCCGCCCCTCTTCTGCATCCCACAATTCATTCCGTAGGAAAAGAATGGTGTCTCCAGTGACTTGCACATTGTCTGCCCCAGCCTGGATGCTGTTGCCCAGGGGAAAAAACTGCTTCCCCACAGCATTGTGGTGCTTCTGTGTGGCTCTCAGGTTCCCACGTGTTTCTGGTGATCTTTCCCAAATATGCTGTGCTGGGATCTTTTGGGAAAGATAGCAGCACAGCTGGGGTGGCACCCTTGTGGACACTTCCCATTTTCCCTCCTCCAATCCTCCATGGTGGCACTTCCCCCACCCGTCTTTCCCCTTTTACCTCCCCAATGGAACGAGCTAGAGACTTAGTATTAAAAAAGAAATCTGGGGATTCAAAGAACCTGATACACAGATTGTTATGAAGTTCTAGCATGATGGTATTTGGCGATTACCAATACCAGTATTGACAACTGATAATACCATGATACCATTCTCTGAATCCCCAGCTTTCATTAAAAGAGAATAGAAAAAAACAAGACTGGAGCTCATGACATTGCAGAGGCAAAAGTGGAAAGACGGGAGGGGGAGGGTCCACCAAGGAAGACTGGGGCAGGGGAAATGGTACCAGTGTGGGGAGGTCCAGGAACATCCAGCCTTTCTTATCAATTGCTGAATTTAAAAACCAGAAAAGTCCCCTGGATGCATCAGGGGAAATGGCTGTCACAGGAGATGAGGACCGTGGAAAATGTGAGGTAACCAGCCATGGGGGAAGCTGCATGGCCCCCGCGCTGTATTGGCAGCCTCTGTGGCAACAGCAAAAGTACACAAGCCGTCCCTGTGTGGAAAACATATAAATGCTGCTTGAAGTAGGGGTAAAGGGGAAGGTGTGTGGCTTCTCTCCCTCTTATTTCAGCCTTGCTCACTTGGCCTGTGTGATTCCAGAACGCGAGGGTTTCCCTTGAGTATTCTGTCCTGAATTGCAGATACTCTGTTCATGCTGTCACTCTCTGCTGACCACTGTAATTTGATCCAATGAGTTCTAAAGAAGTACGTACATGAAAAAGAAAGCCAGTTTGATGTAGTGGTTAAGAGCGACGGACTCTAATATGGAGAACTGGGTTTGATTCCCCACTCCTTCACATGCAGCTGCTGATGTGACCTTGGGTCAGTCACAAGTTCTCTCAGAGCTGTTCTCTCAAGAGCAGTTATTTCAGTGCTCTCTCAGCCCCACCTACCTCACAGGGTGTCTGTTGTGGGGAGAGGAAGGGAAGGAGATTGTAAACCATTCTGAGACTCCGAGTGAAGGGTGGGGTATAAATCCAATCTCCACCTCCTCCTCCTCCTCTTCTTCTTCTTCCCACTGATGGAGTAATGTCACAAGCTGCACAAAGGCCAAAGCAGCCTATGCACTCAAAACTCTGCTAGTTTTAAATGATGCATGACCAACGCATGATAATCTGGGGGAGTTCATGATCCTGGCAATCTGGTATGTTGCAAGCATGTACCAAAATGGACTCGGTGGCTAGCTGACATGTTGAGTACCACCAATCCTACAGACACAAAAGTGTTTGAAACGCTGTACTTTTTGAACTGTTTATCAAATCGTCAACAAAAGCATATGCGGTACTTGGGAAATGGGCACTGCAAGCAGAAGACATGTTACTTGTGAAAATTGAAGTCTCCCTATTTTAAATGCACTTGGGTTTCTAAATCAATTGGTAGCCATGTGGGAAAGCTGATTTACAGTCACATCTTAGCCTTCTAACATTTTTATCATGTGCATGTGATATCAGTCTTATAGGCAAAGAGCTATTCCAAACTGATCCCGGGTGCTATGGTTTCACTTGCAGATTTTTCATCCACATTTTGCTAGATTTAACAGCTAACAGTAAATTATCCAGTAATTTTAATTCTGCTACTGCAATTTAGTGTTTCGTGTATGGGTTTTACAGAGTATTGATTTTAGTGCTGATTTATGGTACTTGGAGACAGTAATAGAGTTACGAGTCCCTGTGGAGCTCTACAATTGCTTATTCATACTTCAGCGTTTCACTGTAACAAATTTTTGCCTGTCACATTTTTTACTTTATTTATTTACTTCATCTATAGCTGGCTTTCTCCCCAATGGAGGGCAACAGTCTTACTCTAGTCCACAAAGAAAATATATACAAAACCATGCAAGGGACTATTATAAATGTTAGGAATAGCCGAAGGGAAATAAGGGGCTGTTCAAATGGGCTCAAATGAACTCAAAACGTTCTGTGACTGTTAGAAGCACTCCAGATGCTCAAGGGGAAGTTTGCCACCCTGCTATTTGACCTCCTTTACCAAGTGATGGCAGGGATCGAGCCTGGGACCTCAGGAATGCAAAACAAGCATTCTGTTATTGAATTATGGCTCCTTCCATCTGTTCAAGGGCCAGATTCATTGGAAAGCAAAAAAGGACCAGCCCTGTCCAAGGATAATCTGGAGTCTAGACCTTGGCCATTTCCACCCAAGCAGAAAATGAGACAAAATGAATCCCATCTTCTACAGGAAAAACGAAATTCTGGGCTGGAAGAAGATTTTGTAATAGCACATACCTGAAATAGACACATGAGCAAGTTTGATTCCATTTAAATACTTGGCAAGGAAACCTTTAAAAATCCAAGGGCATGCCTTCTAAACATATACGAAGAAATACCTGCTAGCTCTGTCTATGGAAAAAAAATGAGGTTAATGTGTTAGTGTCAGTAGACTCCGGACTGCCATTTGAATTCATAATTTATGCAAGACTAGTTACACGTCAAGGAAGGCAGTACTGTTTTGGTTTATGTTGCAAATGGCAGACTCCTGTTTACTTGCTTAAATGTTTATCTTCTATCTCCGTGGACCTGAAGGATCTTGCAAAAGGTGGTCTGGAGCCCAGCGCCATGGCATGTGCCCCCACATACCGTAAGCAACTCTATCTCCGTGGACCTGAAGGATCTTGCAGAAGGTGGCCTGGAGCCCAGTGCAATGGCATGTGCCTCCACATACCATAAGCAAAGAGCTCTGATGTATGAGCTTTTAAAACGGACTGCCATGAAAAGGATAAATATGAATGACATACGGTCAGTTTTCTTTCTGCCCCACAGAGTTTTTGAAATCCACAGCTGCTTGTCAGTGGCAGACGGACCACATTGACCTCATAAACCCAAACTCTTCCTTAACTGCATAAAAATAATTGTTTATGCTTTCAGCTAAAAATTCTTTGCCAAAGGGGTGGTTATTATTACAAACCGTGTGCCAGTCCTGGCTGAGGCAAGCTCTTACTGTCAGAAGCCTTCGCTTTGCAGTAGGACTCCTCATCTCCTGGCTTCTGAAAGCAAAACTGCAGATGGAAATGTTAAAGAAGCACAGCTTTCGAGCAAAAAATAAAATAAAGGTCCCTTTTTTGCAAAAGCAACGGCGACAAAAAGACTCAGCAGTTGAATGTCGTCGAGTATTGGTTGTACAGCCCGAAGGAGAATACAACAAAGGCATCTGATAATATTTTAACAGTGGCTTTCTCGTACAGTCAAACTATACATTTAGGTCATAATTAAACACCATAATTATTTAATGAGAGAGAGAAAGGGAGCAAGGTGGTCTCTACAGTAACAAAAGAAGGGATAGGATTTAAGATGGAATTCAAACTAGTTGACATTTGGGATTTTCATCTCATTAAATTTTGGATTGGGACCTTTGTGCCAAGCAAGCTTGTGCTTTATCTTTTCCGTCCCCTTCACCCTTTGCTCTACATAAATCAACAACATTATTTTCCCCTTTGTTTATTAAATGTCTTCTTTATCGGGGAAACGGCACCACAAGGGGGATGATTTACACTGGAAAAGGGAAGGGGAGAAGGGTTCATCTCCATACCTTACTCAACATGGCATCCCCAATTCAAATCAGACCCCTGCCAGGCATGCCTGTTATTTAGGGAAATTAAATGAGACAGAGGATCCAATTACTGTTTTCTAATATCTTGTCCAGTTTACCCTAAATTGGTAGAATCCTACAATCATAAGGCTTTAGAGGAGGTCCAGAGTCATACAGGTCAAACTGCCTTTCACAATATCATCCTGAAGGTTCTTATTTAAACATTAGGCTTGTTGATATAGACTATGGGATCGGCCCACAAATGTGGAACATCTCCAAGAAGAAGTGCAGATCTGAAGCTGGGCTTTTGTGCAGAATCCCAGTGCTTTATCATACTGCTTCCTCTCCTTGGTTGCAGGTCTCCAAATGTGTGTTGCATTTGATAATCTGACAGCATTTGTGGAGAAGAGCAGTGGACTCAGAACAGATGTGCATAAACATGTCCATGTAAGGAAAAACAAAAGGACAACACCTTTGGAGTATGTTCACAGTAGGCCTGCACCCTGCACTCTGTGATCATTTGTACACTGATGCATTTGCAGGGAGTTGTTGTCCAGCAACAGCATTGTCACTCAGCAAAGGGGACTAATTTGCAGCTCAGTTGTCTCTTGCTAACAGTACCAAGGGCATATTTATTATATTTATATATGGCCTTCCTCCAGGGAGCTCAGGGCAACACACATAATGTTTCTCTTCACCTCAACCCTCTGAAGCAGAGTAGACAAAAGACCGAATGTCCTCCGTGAGCTTCATGGCTCAACAGAAGTTCAAATCTTCATCTCGTCAGCTCGAGTACACAACCATGCTCAACAACAACACTGCTTTCATACAATTAGCATACAGTATTGCGCTACAGAACCTCTGAGAGAGAATGACTGACTGAACAGTTAAAAATCCTCATTAGGACCAGCACACACAACAGTGCATTTTTCTCGTACAGCTACAGCGTTCTTATCGCAGAGGGGCCTGCTAACTCATTTACCATGAATAGCAGTAGAAAAGAGTAAGAGTCCAGTAGCACCTTAAAGACTAACAAACTTTGTGGCCGGGTATGAGCATTAGATACTCAGAAGAAGTGAGCAGTGACTCACAAAAGCTGCCACAGATTTTGTTAGTCTTTAAGGTGCTACTGGACTCTTGCTCTTTTCTACTGCTACAGACAGACTAACAAGGCTAGTCATCTTGATCTATCACCATGAATAGTAGTTTTTTGCCCGTCTGCTAAACCTGAGCATGCAGTTTTCTTTCCTACAATTTTTTGGATGTTGCATTCAGCTGCTAACTGAGCGGCTTTCATGATTCAACAACAGGACAACTGATTATGTACCATTCCTCTGTGGTGGGCACATCATCTTGATTCCTACCGGCTTTGTCCAACTACACAATTCCATGTGGATTTCCATAGCAAATCAAAGACCACTACAGATTTACACTGGTTTAGCAGCCATTTGGCTGCAGATCCTGAGGATTTACTCCTCAAGCAGAGGCATTTCATCCATCCAGGGAAGTTTACTTCCACCAGAGGAAGGGTTGCCAACTCCATGTTGGGAAGTACCTGGAGATTTTGGGGGTAAAGCCTGGAGAGGGTGTAGTTTGAGGACAGTAGGGAGTTCAGCAAGGATTTGATACCACAGAGGCCACCCTCCAGAGCAGCCATTGTCTCCAGGTGAACTGATCTCTATAATCTGAAGAGCAGTTATACCGGGAGATCACCTGGTTGGCCTGAGTTAGAGGTTGGCAGCCCTAGGAAAGCATCCATTTTAATGGAAATCATCTATCACAGGATCCAACCCAGTGTCCCTCTTCCTAGTTCTGTGAAAGGAATCCTCTACTAGATGATTGTCAAGCACCCTAACCAAATTACTTCCCCACAATTCCTTGGGTCAGAAGCTGGGGCTGCCAGCTTGGACTCTTTGTAGGAGGTTTTTGTGGCCTCAGTACTAGGAAGGAAAGGGGTTAAACTCATCCTGTATCATCACCCCTGAAAAGTAGTGGAGTTCCAGGCGTAGCATAATGAAATCAGCTTTCATTTATTAATGACATTGGAATGATAAAGGATACTTAGCCGGTGCGAGGCTGGCTTATATTGGTGCACACACTCACACCCAACACACACCCAATTCCTGTGATAGGTTCTATATACATGGCCCTGGTAACGATAGGTTCTCTTCAGGATCCTAGAGCTCCCATTGGTTCTCGCTAGGATCCGCGGGGGCTATTGTTCTAGACCTGAAGGTCCGTGAGTCCGGTAGCCCACATGGCCAGGTGCACGCGGTCGCAGCCATCTTAATACATAACAACCCCCATCACCCCACAGCCTAACAGAGAGCCCAAGCATGTCCTTCTTGACCTTTTGCTGATTCTCCTTTTAAAGGAGTCACTGGAAGTCCTAGAGAAATTGTGCACGAGAGTGAGTAGTACCACAAAACTTGAGATGGAGGGAGTGGGACTTCATCCTTCACTGAGGAATTCCCATGGTCATGTTCTGAGCCTGCTGGCCAGCTGGCCAGCTGGCAACAGGCCCAGCTACCAGATGGGCCCCATGCTTGTACCAGCTCTGCTGGCCTTTTTGAGCACTGCTGCTGCTCTAGGCCCCACTAACTTCTCCTTGAGGTGCACCAAGGGGGGAGACACACAAAACCACTGGATCTTAGTGTAATGTATTGAAACGTTTACATGAATCACCTCATAGGGCTCCTATGTTAAGCTTCGAGCC
>NW_015168091.1:171789-207566 GCF_001447785.1 Gekko japonicus | reverse complement strand
TTATCTGAAGGACTATGAGTGTAATTATTGTGGGAATAACTGATGTACAAAAGTTTGATTGTCTGTATGTAAATAATAAAACATTTGGGATGATGGCTTAACTTAGGGGGGAGGAATTGTAATGTATTGAAACGTTTACATGAATCACCTCATAGGGCTCCTATGTTAAGCTTCGAGCCATACCAGGGCTCCTCTGAGCGAACTTCCTATTGGTCGCTTCGTAACAGCGACCAATCAGAACATACCATTCCCTAGGAGGGAAAGACTCCCATTGGTCCTTAACTAAGCAATCTCATTGGTTGTTAATTGTAAATAGGCGTGGTCCATGTTAAGCTTCGAGCCAGGCCAGGGCTCCTCTGAGCGAACTTCCTATTGGTCGCTTCGTAACAGCGACCAATCAGAACGGTACCATTCCCTAGGAGGGAAAGACTCCCATTGGTCTTTATTCTAGCAATCTCATTGGTTGTTATTTGTAAATAGGCGTGGCTACATTAGCCCGGTTATGTTTAAAAGGAGCATAAGCTCCCACTGTTTTCTGTTCTGGTTTCTTACTGAGTTGAGTGCTTGTTCGTTACTTCCAATAAAGCTGAATCACTTGCTGAATCACTCTAAGAGTCCTTTGTTAGTGCGATCTAACACTTAGGGTTGCCAATCTCCAGATGGTGGCTGGAGCTCTTCTGCTATTACAGTTGATCTCCAGACAACCAAGATCAGTTCCCCTGGAGAAAATGGCTGCTTTGGAGGGTGGACTCCATGGCATGATACCCTGCTGAGGCCCCTCCCCTCCTCAAACCCTGCCCTCCCCAGGCTCCACCCCCCAAATGTCCAGGTATTTCCCAACCTAGAGCTGGCAACCCTACTGGAGGTCAGGTAGTTGCTCCCAACTCTGGTCTGCTGCCATTGGTAAGTGTGGACTCCCCAAACCCGGGCACTTTGGATGGAGTTGAAGTGGTAGAATATGGACACAAATTCATAATATAAAAAAGAAAGGGGGGGGGAAACAGGGGTGTAGCAGTTCTTACTCAACCACAGCTTTTTTAAAAAGTATAGCTAACATATCTTTACATTGGAAAATACCTTTTTAAACAATAAAAGCTTGTTTCACTGTGAACCACAAATAAAAATGTGGCTATCCAAAACAGAACTGAAATATGCTGTTAAGACCGCCCCCCTCTCTCATACACACACACACAGAGTTACCAATTCAAAATTACTGCGTGCACAGAAATATGTTGATCGCTGAAAAAAATACAAGTGGAAAAAAATATTTTAAAACCAATCAAGGGAATTTCTTAAATGAAACGGCTTTTTCTTTTGTTTTTTTTCCTTTAAGATTATTTGTTTTTGCGGTTCAGTGACAACCGGGGCTGCTATTTTACAATCTGATGACAAATTCTATATAAAATGAGCTCATGGTATATAGTTCACTAGAATATTGAAAAGCTAAACAGATAAAAGCATGTGAGGTTTGGCTCAGATCATTGTTACTGAATTGAATCTTGGTGTTATAAAAGCTCAGCTTGTTATTTCTGACGACATGTTCAATTTCAAGCAGCATAAAATCTAATGTTGGCAGTAAATTAGAAGCAAGATGCAAATTGCCAAAATCTCTGTTGTGCAGCTTTCCCCCTTCTGCCAAATGGAATATAATATATTCTTTTTTAAGATACTGGCATGATGGATGTGCTTAAATAATCTTATCAACCAATGCTGAAAAGTTGCTGAGAGACAACTCTAGGATGTCAAATGACAGGGATGCCCAGTTATTAGCAAGCCGCACAAGAAATGGGCCAGCATCCAATAACGGGATAAGGATTTCTTATTTGGTTTCATTGAGCTAACTGAAAGTACAACAAAATAGCAAAAGCGCAAAGTGAAAAGCAAAGAGATTCCCCTCCCCCCCAAAATTAGACTAAAATATAGGGTTTGCAATCCCCAGTTGGGGGCAGGGGATCCCCTGGAGGCCCCCCCCTTCAGGGCTGTCAGAAAGCTGGGGGGGAATGGCCGCTGGGCACTCCATTATACTTGCACTGGTTCCCAAAGTGGGCAATTCCACCCCCTGGGGGGCGGTGGAACGATCCAGGTGGGCTGGAACGATCCAGGTGCAGATCCATAAACGGCATCTTTTCCCCACTTCTTGAAGGTAGATTTCCAGGGGGGCGCTGAGTAATTTTTTTTTCCGAAAAGGGGGTGGTAGGCCAAATAAGTGTGGGAACCTCTGCAGGGTGACCAGTCTCCTTAGGGTATAATGGAGAATCGAGCCATGGGTATCGGGGGAGGGGGCTGTTTTTTGAGCTAGAGGCACCAAAATTTTCAGCACAGCTGGTGGTGCCTCTCCTGAGAAAACCCTCCGCAAGTATCAAAAAGATTGGACCGGGGGTACGATTCTGTGAGCCCCAAAAGAAGGTGCTCCCATCCTCCATTATTCCCAATGTAAGGAAAACATTTAAAAGGGATGTTTTTAAAAGGAATGGTTGTTGGCCTCACCTGGCAACCCTAGTGACATCACAAAAGTGTTGTCACATTCTTGCTCCTGGCTCCACTCCCAAAGTCCCCAGATATTTCCTGAGTCAGACCTGGCAACCCTAATAAAATATATCAGTAGTTGTTAGTGGGGTCTAGTAGTTGTTAGCGTGTTGTACTAGGGCATGGGAGAATCAGGTTCGAATCCCCACTCTGCTATGGAAGCTTGCTGGGTGACTTTGGGTCAGTCACACACTCTCAGCCTAACCTACCTCCCAGGGTTGTTGTGAGGATAAAATGGAGAATGGGAGAGTATTACAAGCTGTTTTGTGTCTGCCTGGGGAGAAATGTGGGGTATAAATGTGTAAGCTTTGTAAAAATGTTTGTTTATTATGAAAAAGCTTGTTAGATGCTTTCACTTACATAGTAGGCCTAGCCTAAAAACAGTGCCCTCTTAGAGGGAGGTGCTTCCGACAGAGAGGCTGGGTGAGTGGTTGCCTAGCAACAGGGCAGAAGAAGGAGAGGAAGAACTCCCAAGAAGGAGCAGCAGCCAGAGAAGAAGCTGGGGCATTTATCCTCCTGAGGGTGTTGAGAATTTCTAAAGCAGAACTTTCTGGGGAAAACAGACCCTGAAGACTGAGAAAGGCAGTTAGCGGAGGAGTGGCCATCTTCTGGTCTAAGCCGTCAATCACACACATGGGATAATGCACTTTCAATGCACTTTAGCAATTGTTTGCAAGTAGATTTTCCTGTTTTGCACAGGGAAACCCAGCTGCAAAGGCCTGCTAAAGTGCATTGAAAGTGCATTATCCAGCACGTTTCAAATTAGCCAGTGATTCTGAGGGAAAGCGACTAGAAGACTTTCTTCTCTTTTTGCCCTAGGTTTGTTCGAGACTGCCATTATAACGTTTCTTCATTCTGTTTGTTAAACCTCCTTGTCTGACTCTGTTTTCCCTCAACTTTCAATAAATATATTTTGTTTAGATGTGTTCAGGTTTTGAATGGGACATCCACAGTCTTGTGATCATTAACCCTGCTCTTTTAAGGCAAAAAGGGTGACAAATGAAACATAAGCAAACATGCTGATTGTCCTGTCTAATAGATACCCAATATGCCCCAGTTATGATAGTAATGTTTTGAATACTTTGTGCTCCAAAATTCTGCACGGGCATAGAGTTCTCATTGTGAAAGCTGATTGGTAGCTGAAGTTCTCCAAACACTGCCGTTGACTGCTATAATAGCTCTTCTTCCTGCCCACTCTAGGAAACAACGGGAAAAGGAGTGACACTTTTGGTGGATAGGACTAGTGAAGAACATTCTTCTTACTAATGGTTAAGAATGCTGAACTCTAAATTTGTGTCTCCTGAAGCTTGATTTCCACGAGATGGTGTTCATAGCTAGGAACCACAGACTCAACCTCATTTCAAAGTAGCGTGTGACTTGTGTGTTATCCTCAGTTCCTACGTGTGGGGTTTCCACTGAGGAGTGACACCACGGCATGTGCACACAAGGAGCTCTGGCCTCCCCTTTGCCAGGGGTCCCCCGTTTTGGGGGGGTTCTACCCGCTGTAAGTGTTGGGGGTGGGGCTTCCCCCGCCGACCATCTGGCCGACGGGGGAAGCCCCACCCCCAACACCACCAGCCACCCATCTCTCTCCCTTTAAGTGTGGAACCCTGCCAGCTTTGTGCTCTTAAAAGGGAAACGCGGCTGCTCTTAAAGGGGAAACACCGGCTCCTGCATTTAAAAGGGAAACGCCGGCTCCTTTAAGTGCAGGGAACTGCCGTTTCTGGAGATCTGGTAGGAATGCCCCCAAAGTCCCCCGCTGGGGGTGGAAGATGGACATGGCAACCCTAGCCTCCCCCCTGGACTGGGGAAGGAACTATTTGACCCACTGTGGAGGATAGAGTAACAGCACATTGAGGGAAAGGCTGAAGTTCCTTCTGCGCATGCCTTGTGGCCCCAATCCAGAGCGAGATTCATGCTCACAGGAATTGAGGACAACATGCAAGTCACGTATGACTCTGAAATTACTTGCAAGTTGGGCTCACGGTCTCTACCTTTTGAACTCCGTCTTGTGGCAGTTAGCCCTGAAGTAGCCACACATAACTGTATCACCTGGAAATGCCGCAAGCACTATCCTTAGGGTTGTCAGGTCCCTCCTAGCAACTGGGGGGGGGGGTTGGGGGGACTTACCAGGAGAAAGAGGAATGCCTAGGCCATGTTGCCAGCATCATACAGAATGAGACATCATTGCGCTGTGATGCTGCTGCAATGCTCTGGTATTTGGGCAAAAGCTTTATAGTAAAAATGGCTTCCACCACAGAGGTTTGCCCAAATACTAGAGTGTTGCCCAGATATTGCTGGCGTGATAAAGTCACTTCCTGTGCGGCACTGGCATTGTGGCCTGGGCTGTCCTCCTGGTAAGTCCTCCCACTGGCCTGCTGATGAGCAGCTAAGGGACAGGGCTGGCTGTGGAGGACCCCCACCTCCACTGGGGTAGGGGTCTGGCAACCCTATTGTAGTGTATTCAAAGCTGCCTTGAATGCATGATATGTTGTGAAACATCTAATTGAAGTGTAATGTAAAGCTTTGTCCTGGGCTAGGATCCAAATCCATCCAATTGTGTTACTAGCCCAGGAAGCACCTAACCAATCACTGTCAAGCAAGCTCCCTGAGCGGGAACATCCGTGATTGGTCCTTATGTGAACAACCTTATTGGTTGGTATTTGTACAGTGGGTGTGGCTACATTAGCAGGGAATGTTTAAAAGCAGGACAGCTGCAATGTAAAGGCTGTTCTGGCTATCAGATGTTGATCCGTGTTGGAGTTGTGTTCGAGTTGAAGAATAAAGTTGTGTTCTTGCTGAATCACTCTCCGACTGCTTTGTTAAGCGAGCGACTTAACACCTATGCATCCACAGTACTAGGAACTAGAAGTGTTGAGAGTGTGGTGGTAGTGTGCTTGGCCCTCAGACAGCATTGAAAGTATGTGGAATAAATCCTGCTGGTGGTCTCCCCTGCCTTTAATTCCCCTTGGCTTCAAAGGGAAGAAACTTCTGGAGGATTTCGTGATTGCAACTGGACAACCGGGGGGGGGGGGCAGGCATTAGAAAAATTAAAGGCGGCTTTACCTTGTGTGTCCTTGCCTATGAAAAGTACCTTCCTTATGATTTCTCTTTGTGTCACCCATCCTGCAGTTTTATCCATGCAAATATACTCTGCACCTCTTTCCCACAGAGAGTGATAGCCCAGCTGTACTACCGTCTAGGAAAAATGTCAGTGAAGGACATGAACCAGACGATTGGAAGTGACACACTGATCGCCCTCTTCCTGTTACAAATCCCACATTAGAACTAAATAGTGGCCTGCCGGATATGCTACTTTGTTTCCAGTTTATGACACGCGGTGCGTATGGGTTTCATCTCTTGTGTTGGCTTGTCCATTCTAGACTAATATTTTTTAAATTTCATTTTCATCACAAATGTAAGTGAAAAATTAGACACCTAAATACTTATATATTTACCTTCAGTTGATCTAAATGAAAGGTCAGGCAAGCAGAGCGCCTTTGAAATAGAACACCCATAGCACTGTATCAATACTGTGGCTTGGATCCACCAGAAGATTTCAGCATGAGCTACAGTCATTGTGCAAGCAGAGACGTGGGGGGAGAAAGCCTTCCCGCCAGCGCCTTGGGCTAAGTTAAAGATAGCGTATCCTGAACTGTCTTTCAACTTGCACAGACAATTTCTGAGCACTATGAGATAGAGGAAGGAAAGTGCTAGATGTTGCACAAGTTCCATCCATTTACGTTTCCACTTGTGCATTACTAGATCCAAAGCTGTATTTGAACTATTGGAAACTAGAAGGTAAATGTACTGTCATTGGATGAAATGGGTAACGTTTTCCAAGTGCTGCTGAACAACATAGACATTTATATCCCCAGCTTCCTATCAATCAAACTGGTTTTATGTAAAAGAAGTATCCTAAGACTTGCTACAGCAGCAAATGAATGTGGTGTCAGCTCAGCATCGCCAATGCCAAGTGACACCATTGCAGACAAATAGACCAGTAGAGAAGTTCATACTTGGGATGCCAAATTCACAGGAGCTTCTTTTTGCCACCCCTTTATATTGCTAATCGTTTGCCTTCCTAATTTACAGAATTCTCTTTTTAAATTATTTTGGATTGTAAATTTCCCTTAATCTTTGGAAACTGAAAGTTACCATTCCAGGTTGTCCTGATTTATTGAACATGCTTGGATCCTCACATTTTAGAGGCAATCTGGGTGGGTTTTTTTAATGAAATCTGTTGGAAGAGAAATTTCCCCTGTTTAAAATGTAAGATTCCAATGACCTTTGCAGTTCGGGTACCAGACATATGGACAGATATGGTACACCCTCCATCACCAGCATGCTACCACCACTTCCATCAATAACAGGAAGGGGCTGAGTATTTTTCTCAGTGCTTTTTGCAAGTATTTCACCAAAGGTCTTTGAAAGCATTGGGTGAATCGATTTTCCCCTCCTGTCTCCTCTCAGGTGTTGCCTTCAGATGACATCATCAGCCGCTATGTTCGTTTCAGCCAATTTACTGCTAGCCTTCCAGTGTCCCATTGTCTTTACTCTGAAGTAGGTTGTTTAGGAAACCAGTGCTAGGACAGTACTTTTCCTTTTGGGATCAATTAGGGTGTAAGTCTGCCAAGCGTACAGGAAAAATAATGTTCTGGCGTCTTAATGGGCAGCCAAAGCTTTTCATGGCATGAAGCTAAATAATGGCACCTGATAATTGCTACAGATAAAGAGAGGGACCAGTTGTAGGGGAATTTCACATTACCCTTTTAAAACCGGTATTGTACCGTCATAGAATAAACCAGTACAGGAACGGCTGTTTCACACAGCCTTTCCCTTCCAGTAAGGAGCCATCTCTGAAGCAGTTTGGTATTTCAAACTGCACCGCTTTCTTTTCCCACCCCCACCCCCCACGCACGCATGATCTCCCTGAGAGGGTTTTTTTTAAAAAAACAACAACATGCCATTGGGAGTGCTATGGCACTGTATCAGGACTACAAAGCAGCGCCATAGCGAGCCCATTAAGATGCCTGGACTCCATTTAAATACACTGACATTCACTACTGCTGTCCCCTGGAAACAAGGAGCTCACTGGATACAGAATTCAAGCACTGGGGGGGGCAGTTTTGAAACCCAGGGAGCAGGGGAGAAAAAGGGTGTAAAAAGAACTGTCATTGCAGGAAGCACTGCATATGTGGGTGCCTCACATTTACACACGAGTATGTGTACACGCCACCTATTTTCATAAACGTGTGTGTATATATCCATACAAGCTCATGCACCTGAGAAACACTTTACATTTGGCCTCATTTCTGATGTTTTAAATTCATTATACTTAGCAGTGGCTAATGATACCCATAAAAGCATAACATAGTATTAAGTAAAATAAACATGGAGTAGAGTCTTTAAAGTGATGCTGTGCATTTAAAAATCTCAATGTAGGTTTAATTTCCTTTTTCTCCCATAGACAGGGCAAAGTCTACATTGCCCAACAGAACAAGTTTGTGGGCCGTCTCCTGTGGCTTACCTCCCACTGCTGAGCCCTCCCAGGTAGTTCAATCTCACTCTTTCTAAAGCAACAAGAAAAATATAGTCTAGCTGGTCTTCTGATGTTTTAATATGTTTGTTTTATGTGCCTTCCCATCTTGTTTCCTTTTTGATATTCTGTCATTGGGAGCCCCACCACTTGTGGCCCTCTGATAATGCCATGGCCTACAGCCCAATCAGATGCAAACCAAACCAGACCAAAACTGACACAGGAAGCAATTCGAATCAAGTTTGCTTGTAAAGTTGCCAACCTCCAGGTGGGGCCTGGAGATTTCTCAAAATTACAGCTGATCTCCAGATGACAAAGATCAATTCCCCTGGAGAAAATGGCTGCTTTGAAGGGTGGGCTGTATGGCATTGTACCCTGCTGTGGTCATACTTCCCTTTCCAAATCCCACCCTCCCAGGGTCCTTCCCCAAGTTTCCAGGCATTTCCCTACCAGAAGTTGGGAACCCTATATTTTATTCAGTAGGGGTTACTCCCAGCAAAACTTTCTTAGAACTGCAGCCATAGAGTTCCCGATACATGGATGCATACAATGTTCCTAATATGCATTCTTGATACATGTCCCAATATACCATTCCCCTAACACTTGGGGGTGATACCAGGGCATGGGGAAGAACAGAGCAAGAACAAAAAAATTATTTCCCCATGCCTGGGGAGTGGAGGTGAAAACAGATGAGCTCCAACACAAACTTTCTGATTGGATAGAAATGTGGTCTCTATGATGGCAAGAGAGTTCCTATGACATAAGAAAAATCCCAAAGAAGGAGAGGGGGAGGAGTAATGTTGGCAGTGACCTTAGCTGCATAACCCCAAAGTGAGAGAAATAGAGACCAACTGTCCAGTCTTGTATCATGTGAGAGAACATCTCGATCAATTCTGAAGTAATCAATTCTGATCTGCTTGCCTCTCCTGCTTGAGTGGAACATGTTGCAGTTGGACTATCTGACTCTTAATTGGGTAGTCTAGAACATAAGAAGAGCCCTGCTGGATCAGACCAATAGTCCATCTAGTCCTGCATCCTATCTCACACAGTGGCCAATCAGTTCCTCTGGGTGGCCAACAACAGGGCATAGAGGCCGAGGGCTTCCCCTGCTGTTGCCTCCTGGCTCTGGGATTCAGAGGCTTAGTGCCTCTGAATGTGGAGGTTCCCCTCAGTCACCATAGCTAGTAGCCTCCATAAATCTATCTAATCCCCTTTTAAAGCTGTTTATTCCTATGGCCATCACTACATCCTCTGGCAAAATCCGTATTTTAATCACTCTCTAGTATTTCCTTTTGAGTCTTTGGTATTAGAAGAATTGAAGAAGAAGAGTTGGTTTTTATACCTGACTTTTTTCTATCTTAAGGAGTGTCAAAGCAGCTTACAGTCACCTTCCTTTCCTCTCCCCACAACGGACATCTTGTGAGGTAGATCTAGTGGAAAGAGTTCTGAGAGATCATTGACTGCCCCAAGGTCACCCAGCAGGCTTCATGTGGAAAAGTGGGGAATCGAACCTCATTCTCCAGGTTAGAGTCCACCACTCTTCACCACTACATCATGCTGGCTAGACTGTGTTATATCTGTGCACTTGATTTTATCTTTACTGCTTGTGTATGCTATTTCTCCAGACTGTTCGCCTCAATGACCGTTGTTTCTGGTTTCTTTTTATCTATATTTTCAGTATTCCTTCCAAGTTTGCAGGGAAGCTTCACCGTTTCATCAGTTGCCCCCTGTAGGCCCACTTAGGATCATCAGCTGCCTGTAGTTGCTCGCATAAATGGGGTGCCAACCTCCATGTGGGACCTGGAGATATTGGATATCTCAGAATTAAAACTATCTCCAGATGACAGTTCCCCTGGAGAAAATGGCTGCTTTAGAGAGTGGACTCTATGGCATTATACCCTGCTGAGGTCCCTCCTGGATCTCCAGGAATTTCCAAACCCAGAGCTGGCAACACTACAAACCAGGAGTAAATCATATGCCAGAAGCTATTTAAGCACAGAAGGGAAATGCGGCAGAAGGATATTTCTCTTGAAGCTCAAGCTGTTTTTAGTGTGTATTGGGGCTGAATTAAAGGAAGGCCACATTCATGCTGAAACTTGCCCAGTGTATACTTCTCCCTTATGACACACAGCATCTCCTCAGTTCTAGTCAATTGGGCAAATTTAATTGTGCATACATTACATATATTAACACATACCAAGCAAAAATTACAGTTCCAACCTGTAAAAAGGCTCATATATAAACCATATGAAATAAAGTTTTAGTAGGCTGAGCCCTACGGGGGAGGGTGGGGTATAAATTTAAATAATAAATAAATAGGCTATTTTTAAAAAATTAAAAATCTGTATTTTAAAATTCCAGAATAATGCTCCCCACCCTTAGGCTTTAAGTATGTTTATTTTATTTATTTATATATTTTTTTCAAATGTATAGTCCACCATCCCCACAAATGGGCTTAGGGTGGATCACAGCAATAGTTGGGCCATTCAGCAACACAAGACATAATAATAAATAGTTAATTAAAATACTAAAAAGAAGTTTAAAAACAATTTGCAAGTCAATGTTATTGTTAGAACAGCGAATCAGTGAAAGATGACTTCTATTTCAGCAAACTGAATCTCACCATCTTCTTTGCTGAAGGATACCGTCCAAAACTATACCAAAAACATCAATGTTAAAGAAATCAAGGAAAGCTTCTGATCATATACCGTAAGTCCTTTGTATATAAAAAATAAAAATCATAGGAGGACATTCCAGGATGTGTTGTTGCTGTTTTTAGGATAGATTATGTCACTTGACTGATAAGACCTGCAACTTGCAGAACATCCAAGGAAAGTACTATCTCATCAGGAGACGTGTTCTGTGATGTCTTCCTCCTTAAGTTACGTTGTAAGTTTGCCAAAACAAAGGGAACTGTTGTGCACAGGGCTGGTAGTCAGAAGTACAATGTTCCCGTTTGAGATATACTTATCTGGCATATAAGGTTGCACTTCTGCAAGGCTGTTGGGAGCTTACATTTTGTTTAAGCAAATCCCCTCATCTAATGCAAGCATAGGAGGCTTGAAATAAATATAAACCAATCAAACGAAGGTAGAGCAGGGCAGAAAAAGTGTCTTGTTAAGTGTCAGCAGTGAGTTTTTTCTGACTTCTGTTGTCTTTCTGTCTTCCATTGGGCTACTGCACTATCAACACCTCATCAATAATGACCCATTATGTTCCGATAGCTTACCATGAAATACGAAGCAGAGTTACACCCTTCAATGGCTTTAGAAGGGTGTAACTCTGTTTGCAGTTGCTCTTGGAGATGTAACACTAAGAACATCTCCAGGTGAAGGTTCGCTGACATAGAGGGGATGCATTGTTTTGCGGGGCAAAGTTCTTGATATTAATACGAAATTTCATTAGGGGTCAACCGAACAACTAGAATTTACGTTGTAAAGAACATGTGCTTTCCCAGCACATAAGCCACGCGTTGGATTTCTGTAATGGATTCATTATTTCATTACATCATGGAACGATCACTGAATCTATTTCAAGAAAAGCAGATACCAATGTGTGAAAATATCAGCGGGCTTAGTGGGATCTAGGGGAGAATTACAGTGAAGTCCACCAAAAGCTTTCATTTCACAGACAAATAATAAATGAAGTGTTAGGTCACGAGACCTACACGTCGGGAGGGCTCCCTTGGCTCTTTGAGCTCACTTGCAATAATAATTCATTTCGTTATTTGAACACGTGTGGATACCGTAGGGTACGAACCTATGGATGTGTTGATGAAATCTGATTCTTGTAACACTGTGTATGAACAGATAAGGTTACCACGTCCTAAGCGTCCCCTTGACGCTACACTCAGAAAACACATGTTCCCAAACTTGTGTTTGCCTAGAGAATACTGAACTTGCCTTACTTCCCTTTTGAGAGTGTAACTGGGGAAAATATTGAAAACGATCCCATGAGAACATTGGATGGGGACACAACTGGGGCACAGGGAAAGGGCTCAGCATTCCCCCTCCTCCCAGCTTCCCTTCCAGTTCTTCCCTGCAGATCCCCTTGTCCCTGGATTAACAGTGTGATAAAAACTCATGGCTTGGATCCAGAGTAGCATTTTCAAAGGCATGACAATTTCTGCCGGAAGGGCACAACTTTCTCATACCTCCACAACAGCCCCAAATGCCACCCAAAACCCCGAGTGACGGGAGAACCCCAGAAACAGGATGGGGGGGGCACAGAAATCCTTACACTGTAGAAAAGCTAATCTGGATCCAAGCCAATGTTTCTCTCGTAACATTTATTAAACTCTAAGAGTGCAGTCTTAGGGTTCCTTCTTAGCTTAGGCTTTCTTCTGACATTAGGATGTTGTTCTTGTGGCACACTTCCTTCTTGCACCAGGGTGGCCAACTGCCTGGGTGGGGGTGGTGGGAACCCTATCCTGTCACTTTAATAGAGACTCACTGGGGGTTTATCTACCTCAGTGTAATGATAGTTGCCCATTTCCATGATAGTTGCCCATTTCCACATACTGAGCTTCCATGAAAGGGAAAGGGCATTTTTTTCCAGACCTGTCAACAATCCTGTGCACTACTCAGTTAAAATGAGATGCCCCAGACTGTATGGCAGACGCTTGCATTTTCCAGAGAGACTTGTGCTGATATTTAGAGAGGGTTTCTGGCCTCCAGGTGAGGCTTGGAGATCTCTTGGGATCACAACTGATCTCCAGACTACAGAGGTCAGTTGCCCCTTGAGAAAATGGCTGCCTTGGAGGGCGAACTCTATGGAATTATGCCCCTCTGGGGTCCCTCCCCTCCCCAAACCCCACCCTCCTGGTCTCCACCCCAAACCTCCAGGAATTTCCCAACCCAGTGTTGACAACCCCTTCAATAGAGGAACAATAGCATAGGCTCCTCCCGCGTGGCCTTGAGGAGACACTCTGCAGCAGCCTCCTTGCTAGTCTAGGATTGCCAACTTTTTAAAACCACTCTGGAGCAGCGTGCTTTAGATGTGTGTAAGGTTGCCAACTGGCCGGGTGGGGTGGGGGGAGTCCTGTCTCTTTAAGAGAGGTTTAATAAGCAGAAATGAGGAGTGGATGCTTTTCATGGCATGGCACTAACACCACCTCATAATTGCAGCCATTCAAACCAATATTAAAGGAACAGCTAAAGGAACCAATTAAATCTGGGCATCCCTAGATGTATGCCGGGGAAGATGGTTAGATTGCAATCTTAAGCACCCTCACCTGAGAGTAAGTGGCATTGTTCTTAATGAGATTTACTGTCCAGTCAATCTGGTAACCATTATGCTAAAGATGTGTGAGGCAGGATTAGTTTCCTTGCTAACCTCAAATAGGTGCGTGCATAATATTTGCGGAGGTGCCGAGAGGAATTGCAGATACCAGGACCTTTTCAGTTATAATGGATGCCTGTATGATATGGATTATAATTATGCTGAGGCCAATAGAGTCATAATTACCTCTTTGGGATATAATAGTTTAGTGTTAGGAACCAAAGTGAAATGGCCACAATTAAACCACAGTCTTTCTGGAAACCATATAATATCTGGGTGTCCAATAAAGCCCCAGACCACCCAACCTTCCACCGACTGTTGCTTCTCCAAGTTAAACTCCACCAGCATCCAGCAGTATAAAACACTTGATATTTAATTTTTAAGGTCCTTGTGAACCGTGTATAACACAATATATTTTACAGGACAAAATGCGTATAGAAAGAAAATTCAAATCCTGATTTTGTCCATATGCCTAACAGATGAACCAAAGTTCACCGGGGGGGGGGGGAGTGTTTTTAAGCAAATGTTTTTATCTCCAGTTCCACTTCTGAATTACAACACAGAGTATGTAAACAGAAGAAAGATCGCCAGGCAAATCCAAGGTTTGTGTTTTGTTTGGTTTAGCAGCAGCAGCTTTTCTGCAATTCGGAATAATCACATGCAAGCCACTCAGGATGCTTAAAGTATATAACTTGAAAAATGTCAAGTTCTATTTCCCTTCTCCTCTATTCTTTTATTAGTGTATTGGAAACCTATTATGAACACCTGGCAATGAAAAACGTTCAAGCAAAGTGGCTATATGAGCAGTAACATTAATCTCTCAGAAGGAAAGATTTGTGTGTTTGACCCTGCTTCCAGGGAAGAAGGGTCAAAGAATATTTCAGCTGCGGTTTCATAGCTCGAGTGCACCCAACCAGGCTATGATTAGGGTTGTCAACCTCCAGGTGGGATCTGGAGATCTCCCGCTATTACAACTGATCTCCAGGTGACAGAGATCAGTTCACCTGGAAAAAATGGCTGCTTTGGAAGGTGCACTCTTTGGCAGTCCCTCCCCCTTCCAACCTCAGGTTCTACCCAAAAAAAACTCCAGGTATTTCCCAACCCAGACCTGGCAGCCATATGATATTGGCCTGGTGAAGCAGAATAAGGCGGAAGAATCTCAAGATTGTAGAATGGGAACGTACGGTTTATGGCGGACGCATCTCCCAGGCCTCCCAGAGATGTTATCTGCACACCAGCGGAAAGGGGGAGCGCGGGGCGCTACCCCCCAGAGCCTTGGCAAAAGGCTCCTAGCCATGGAGCTTTTGAGGGGTGACCTCTTCACCAGTGCAATGCTGGGGAATTGAGGCACTCCTCTGCCTCGACGGTCCTGCCGCTGAGTGTCTGTATGGATCTAGAGCTGCTGACCGGGACAAGCGTCGGAGATAGAGCGTTTTGAACGTGTGCTGAGCAAGGTCGTATGACCAACAATGAACAGTGAGTTGGGTTAAAGCGAATATGAGAATTTAGAAAGAAAGCTACCCCCTGGGAATGGCAAAAAAAGTGAGCGGGGCCCCTCCCATGCGCATGAAATAAACAATGAAATACTAAGGGGGGAGAGGAAGAAAAAGTGTTGAAATCTGTTTTGAGAGACTTACCAGAGCGCGGATAAGCATATGGGCGTATTTCCGAGACTTTAGCAAGTTTTCATAAAAGTAAACAATCCATAAAGATGGCGGGGAAGAGGGCAGAGAAAGACACACCAGCAAAAGTGAAACTAGCCGGGATCATGAGCCCTCGACCGGAAGAGGTCACTGAGTTCTCCAAAATGTTGGCAGATTCCTTGCGCCCTCTGTTGGACCAGATGACTAACATCAAACAACAGCTGACAACTCTAAACCAGAATCTTGCAACTCAGCAGCTCCAACTAACTGAGACTTTAAAAATAAAAGACATTCCATTTGAAATTCGCCAAAAGAGGAAAAGCCATAAGGAATTAATTTCCTTTGTTCAAACCAATGGAATTTCATACAGGTGGGCGATCCCAGAGGGTGTCATCTTTAAAATCAATGACAAAAGAGAAAAGATTGACTCCGTTTTTAAAGCCAAAGAATTTTTGAGATGCCAGTTGGGATTGGAGGAAGAATCCAAAGATGAAGAATCGAAATCAAGTGACTCCGCTACCTCTGGAACAGATGAGGACTCTGCTGTAGAAATGGGTGCAGGCGCAACGAAAGTTACATATGATTTCAGAGACAGAAAACCGAAGTAAAGGCAGAAGGACACTGAAAATTGCCTTTTGAAGCAAATAACAAGAAGATGCTCAGAAAGTTCTCTCACAACAACTAACATACTAACATTGAAGCCAAAACAAACAAGAACTCTACAAGTATATTGTTGTACTAACACTTTTATTAATAACACTTAGATTAACATGGATATGATCTCCTCCTCTTGGGTTTTTAGTGTAGTGTGGTTATCTATCATTTATCCTTAGATGTAATCCCCTTCCCTTATATTTTCTTTGTAGCTTTGTAGTCTTATAAAAAAAATAATAAAAAAATTCCCTCCGGGGATTTAAAAAAAAGAGAGAGAGAAAGCAAATTTGGTCCTATAGTTTCAAGGGGTCCCAGAATTAAAAGGTGAGAATCTAAAGCAACTCCTGAATGAAGCATTAGCCCCAGTTACAGATTTGAAAGCGGAGTATCTTGCAAGCAAAGTGGATGTGGTCTATAGGTCCTATTCCGTGTACATTAAAAAGAATAATCTGCCTGGTGAAATAGTGGCCAGATTCTCAAAGCGACATGTGAGGGATTCTATCCTGAAAGCAACTACAGGAACACCCTTGAAAATTGGGGACAATACCATCAGGATTCTAAAAGACATTCCATTTGAAGTAAGGCAAAAGAGAAATAAATATAAAGACTTAATCCTTTTTCTACAAACAAACAGCATTGTCTACAGATGGTTAATCCCAGAAGTCGTCATTTTCAAACTACACGATAAAAAAGAAAAGACTGACTCTGTCTTTAAAGTACGTGAGTTCCTGAGAGTGCAGCTGGGAGAGACAGCTGAGGTTGAGAAGGAAGAAGTTGACAGCAAATCCAGTGGTGAATTGGACAGGGTGTCTTCCGACGAGGACTCTCTTTCCGATAAGGGGGCGGCTGCCCCCAAGCATACATACAAATTGAGAATGAGAAAATATGACAAAATGAAGGCTGAAGGACTCTGAATTGTGCCTTAAAACTTTAGTTTTGTTATGGGATGCTCTGGGGGTTCTCTTAAATCATTGGATAAAAAGACAAAAAAATTAGCATAACCGACTATGTTCAAAGTAATGCTAGCAATTTAAGATTAACATTTATATAAGCTATTGTTATGATCTCTTATACTTGGGGTTTTAGTTAGTAGTAGTTTTCTTTCCTTTCTCCCTAGATGTTGTTACTCCTTCCCAATTTTTCATTGTAGTTTGTAGTCTATTAAAAAATGCAATAAAAAATCCCCCCCCGGGGGGCCTAAAAAAAAAAGATTGTAGAATGGGTTGTACCACTTCTGATTGTAGCTGGGGACAGTGCGGGACTAGGAAGGCCGCCAAGAGCCACTTCAAGCTGCAGTGGGCAAGGAATTGTCACCTTGGCCCACCGGGAGCAGGAAGAAGGACACAGCCACCTACTACTCCAGCGTGGAACTATGATGACTGCCATGGGCCACAACCACCTACCACTCCAGCGCGGAACTACAATGGCCGCCAAGGGCCACAGTCACTTGCCGCTCCAGCGCAGAACTACCATGGCCGCCAAGAGCTGAACCACGATGACCGTCAAGGGCCACTTCCAACGCCATACTACAATGACTACCAAGGGCCACTTCAGCCCGGA
Organism: Gekko japonicus; assembly: GCF_001447785.1. Classification (NCBI taxonomy): domain Eukaryota; kingdom Metazoa; phylum Chordata; class Lepidosauria; order Squamata; family Gekkonidae; genus Gekko; species Gekko japonicus. Next base: position 190,364 of record NW_015168091.1, on the reverse strand, counting down.
TGTTGGATTGGTCCCTGTTGCGAGACAGACCAATTCAGGGGGACTCTGTTTCTGGTGGGAATGAATCTCATTGGTCCCATACCTGCAATGGTGATGTATGTGTTTTTACCCTGTAATGCTACAAGTATGCCTGACTTCAGACAAGGCTCTATAGAAGCCTAGTATTCTAAAGTGCACGTTCTGATTGGCTACTTTGCACAGTGGGCCAATCAGACCGTAGGAATAGTTCTGGAGAGAACAAAACCCATTGGTCGTTATGTACACATTATGATTGGTTGTTATCTGTTTGGGGTGGGTGGCTTTGCCCGTTCAAATCATATATAAGTCAGTCCTGTTCTATGTAGTTGGTCCTGTGTTGTTATGAGCTGAATAAACATGAAATCACTTGGTTAAGAGCTGCCTTGATCTCAGTTCATAATAAAGATTAATAACTATTTGTTTCTTCTTTCCTGTTAGTGGAATAGTGGATTGATAGTTAATCTCTGTTAACTACTGAATTTTCCCACTGGGTTAATAGTGCAACCCAGCCCATGTTATGTATTGCATTAATTTTAATTTATTCACTCCATTTATATTTCTGTTCTTTCCCACTTCTTAGGTTCTAATTTCTATTTTCTGTTTCCTAAAAGCTCATTAGCAAAGATTGTTAATGGATGGCCCAGAGTAAGCTATATAAAGATGAGGAGTGGGTCTGGTTGCCAGAACTTTCCAGAATGAATGGGTGTCACTTTCAAGCAAACCCTTATGAGAAATCCTCCGTTTCCCTCTCCTGCTGAGATATACTGAATTACACTTCTCCCAAGGCTGGGGTAGGTAGCTAAAACATTTGCCCCACATGTAAACCGTAACATAAATAGATGTCCAACGGCACGACTCTGAAACATACTGGTGCCATTGTTACTTTCATAGTCTGACTGATCCACAATCCAAACTGGAATACGAGAAAGTGTGAAACAAAAGGCATATGTTCCTGGTCAGTCTTGATCAAGAACTGATGCATGGACAAATTAGGAGACTGCAGGATGGGGTCTCTCTTACCCTTTCTGTGAGATTAGTTATGACCACCCTCAGCTGCATGCTGCCATGCCTTCTCAGATAATCAGCATCACAAAGTGGGTGTTGCTTAATTTCCCAACAGTCAAAGGATTACACATGCTGCAGGCAGTATGAGAACTGCTCGTGATTTGCTGGCCATGAACACTTCATCCCTATGTGCCTGTGCAAAAACTGCATTTATAGTGCTGAAAATCGCAATAGGCTTGACAATCTGTGGTAATTGGTGATTTTGGTATCTTTGTTTGGGAGGGCCACAATTGTTTCCTGCTGCTCTAGGGGGCAAGATGAGATCAAATTGTCTTAAATTACAGGAGGGTAGATTTCTGTCGAAGATTAGGAGACACTTCCAAATGGTAAAAGCACTGTGACAGTGGAATCAATGTACCATGGAGCCAACAAAAGCGCTGCACAGTAGAACACACCATGGGCCAGCGCGGAAACTCTAAGCCAACTTTGGGGTCAGATTCTGGCTGCAGTTACAAGGCAAACAGCAAGTCTCAAAAACAAAAGATTCTTTTCTTTCCAAGCTTGGAAGGAGGGGAGGGAGAAAAAGGGTGCTCAGGTGAGTCACATAACTGATTTAAGTGAGTGGTTCAGGATCCTGGGGGAAAGTTTCCAAAAAAGATAAAAGAAGGGAGGAGGCATGACTGGGGGGAGTCTTGGTCTGATCAGAAGAGTATAAGCAGCTTGGGATGCAATTTCAGATAGTTTTAATTAAATTAATCTGCAGCAATAAACTGTAGTGGGAAATGCTTATGTGAAGGACATTCTCCTTTTGGAGGAAACCAATACAGCAGGTTTGTGTTGTGGTTAAAGGTACAGATTAATCACGGAAAGATCTGGATTAACCTCTTGATGGCCAACCATTGGGTGAGTCTTATTTTACTCCAGTTATTATGATAGGGTTCTGTGTAGTTCTACTCACTCTGCATTTTGTTAAGGAAAGGGCCAGATATCCTGTTCCTTGGTATAATGGAACGTGCAGAGGGAAGTTGATCCCAGCATCAACATGAAAGGGGGAAAGAAAGTCAAACCAAAATGGAGGCTTGCTGGCAATAGTGGTGCTCCTGCCATAAAAAGGATTAGACTTGGCGAATACATACCTTAAAGTGTAAGACAATCTATGCGATGTCTACAGTAAAGACCCATGAAGTGGAGGTGTGGCTCAGTTTAACAGCCTCTGCTTTGCATGCAGAAGGCCCCAGGTTCAAGCCATGACACCTACAATTGGGAGGATCAGTAGAAGGTGATGGGAAGGACCTCTACCAGACAACCTGGGACATTGTTGCCAGTCCAAGTAGATAACATCACCTTTGATGGACCGAAGGCGTAAGGCAGTTCCATGTGTTCATGGACGAGAGACTTCATTTTGCCACTCTTGCTTATGGATCTCTGCAAATCCATGTGTACTTTCTATTCCAATTTAATATTTTTTGCACATCCTTTTATGGGGATCATTCCAGAGCTGAGCATACACACCATCGTGCTGGGACATGCCCGAAAAAACATTTGTTTAAAATTGATTGCTCCCCCTCCTGTTGCCATTAGTGGAAGAGAAAGAACAGGACAAGCTGTATAAAAATATTAAGGTTGGTTCTATTTTTTTCTTGTCTTTATTCTATCATAAGTATTTCATATATTGAATTGGCAGGAGCTATGCGTGAATGGAAAACTAATGGGATTGTAATGTTATAGACACCGAGTCAGTGAAATCTGATCAACTGTGATATGTATCACCATATATATCTTTCAAGACTTGCTTCTATCTACATCATAGGAACGCTGGAGTTATGACCTTTTTTCATTGCTTTGCTTTGTTTTCACTTTCTGCAGGGCAGCTTGGTGCAAATCCAATGATGCTTGTCCTTAGAGTGACTGCCTTGGGCGTGTCTCCCCAGCATCAGCTGTCAATGGCAGGATTTGCCTTTGACCTTGGTAAAAGATCTGCCCAGCCAGGCCCTTCGGCCCTGGTGGACTCCTCTCATGGTGTCAGGCCCTTAATTACTGCAAATCCCTTCCAACTGTCCCCAAAGATAAACTGGATTTTTCCACTGTTTTGCTTTCCAATCTCAGCATTGCCAGATGTAGCGTATACAGTGTTCCTAGCTCCAGAACAGCTGTCCAATGTGTGTGCCAGACTCCTAACCACTATAGGATTCAGGCAGCCGTCGGAAAGCTACCTATTTAGCTGGTAGGCTTGCTTCGATTGCACCCGGTCTGAGTCCAGGATCTTCTGTACCACAGTAGTCACCACTGTGTTAGAAAGGCAGAACAGGAAGTTTCCAAATAAATAAAACAGTAGCCGAGTGTAACATCTGGCAAACACTGTCCCTTTGCTGCTTTACTGGAACGATGGCCAATGTTGCTTCAAGGGGCAGGGATGGCCTGGAATGAGGGAGAAAGCCAATGACCCATTACTCCTTAACCGAAACATCAAGGGACTCATTGGAGCCAGCATGGTGTCGTGGTTAGATATAATCACAGTAGGACCAGATTCATATCTCTGCTGTGCCATGAAGTCACTTTGTGACCTTGAGCCAATTGCCATGTCTTAAGACCAACATACCTCACAGGCTGTTTGGAGAATGAAATGGGCAAAGGACCACGTATGCTGCCCTGAATTCTTTGGAAGAGGGGTGGAAAAGATATCGAGGAAACAACTCTTTTGGCTAAACAGAGAATTTTTCACTTTCACACGTGCTAAGTAATGCAATTTCAGTCCACTTCAGTGACGGTTTCCAAGTGGATTTTGCCATTTCACACAGTAAAATCCAATTGCAAAATGCATTAAAGGTTAATTATTGTGTGTGTGTGAAACTGCCCAATTGTTGCAAAAGCAAAGGGACATGGAGCTAGTCTGGGCTTTTTTTGTAGAAAACCCAGCAGGAACTAATTAGCATAATAGGCCACACCCAACAGCAGAAACTCATTAGCATATTAGGCTACACCCCGACAGCACAGCACATTAGCATATTAGGCCACACCCCATGCCTCCCCTTGATTTGCCTGGGTGCCCCGCAGTTGCAGGGAGCCCGGGCAAGCCGGCTCTTGGACAGGCCAGGGGAGGCACAGGGAGGCATTTAAATGCCTCCCCAATCCTTCCAGGGCCCACCGTGGCCTGCCCACCTCGGAGTTAACGGGGGGGGGTCGCTCTCCAGGCCTTCCCTCTGTAGCCATGCACGCAGAGGTTTTGATTGTAGTGGGCATGGCCAACTCTGAAGCCAGCCGGAACTCCGTTTTTGTGCATTACTGCCCAAAAATAGCCCTGGAGCTAGTAAATATTTTCAGCTTTGGCGAGGAACAGAATAAATGCTTTTCCTCTTGTCCCACAGCAGATAATTGATCATTATTTACTTATTTATACCCCACTTTTCTCCCTAATGGGGAACCAAAATGACTTACAATGTTTTTCTCTTCCATTCTGTCCTCACAACAACAGCAGCCCTGTAAGTAGGTTAGGCAAAGAGAGTGAGTGACTGGCCCAAGTCTGCCCAGCAAGCTTCCACGGCAAGTTCATAAAAATGCCTGCAAGAATAACTTGATTGTGAGGCTCCTCCCTCTCCAGCTCCACTAGCTTGCCTTCAGCCATCTTGCTGGTTGTCTCAGAAAGGTCTCTCCGAGCCTCAGCGTCAGAATGGGGAAGGAAAGGGGGTTGGTTGCACCACCTTATTCCTTCTCCTTTCCCTAGGACCACAGCTCTTGGCCACATCGGAGCTGTATCCTTTTCTCTTATTTGGCACTTCCAGGAACATGGGTTTAAAGGTCCAAACATGCCCTAAAGATTGGTGTAGTGGTTAAAGAGTGTAGACTCTGATCTGGGAGAACCAGGTTTGGTTCCCCACTTCTCTCTTCTTCTTTTTTCGGCCCCCCCGAAGGGGATTTTTTTATTATTGCTTTTCTAATAACTACAAACAGAAAATTAGAAAGGGAAACTACAATTTAAGGGAGAAAGTAAAGAAAACCTTCTAAAAACCCAAGAGATGGTGATCATACATACATTTGCAAAATTACCTTTAATTTTAAACACGTTAACTTTCGTTGAAAATGATCATCTATCTATTTAAATATTTAGAGATTCATCAACAATTCTAGTTTCATAAAAAGACTGTGAAAAGATATACCATATATATTTATTTTAGATACTCCAGAGAATATTAACAATCTATTTTTCCCCCTTTCTGTGTCTCAATTGATAGCTTTGTTTGGGGCAGCAGCCCCCAATTTAGAGTTCGAGTCTTCTTCAGAAGAGCCAGCCTCTCCTTCTTCTTCGCTTTCTTTGGCAGCATCGGTCGCACCTTCTCCTGCTGGGCTGCTATGTTGACACAAAAACTCGCAAGCCTTTTCAACAGAGTCAATCCTTTCTTTTCTATTTGCATAGCTAAGGATTAATCCCTCAGGTGTTAGGCATGTGTAACAGACATTGTGCTTTTGTAGAAATAAAACCAAGTCTGTATTTCCTTCTTTTCCTTCTTATCTCAAATGGAATGTCTTTCAGTACTCTTATGTCTTTGTCTTTTATCTTCAAGGTCGCTCCATTAGATGCTTTCGATAGTTGATCTCTCACTTTTCTTTGGGAGAATCTTATTGTAACTTCCCCTGGCAGATTATTCTTTCTGATAAATTCTGTATACGATCTATGGACCGTATCAATTTCGCTTTGAAGTTGATCCGATGTCATCTCTGCCAAGGGAGCTAATACATCGCCAACAACCTGTCTCAGCTTCTCTCCTTTCTCTTCTTGGACACCTTGAAGTCTCAAGACATAGCTTGCCCTTTCCATTTGCAGCTGTAATACGCAAGACTCTTCGATTTGGCATTTTCCCCCAAAGCCTGTAGTTTTTTATTCATCTTTTTTTGAGTTGGTATCAATCTCTTTGAGTTCTTGCTCCGTTTTTTTGATTTTTTGTGTATTCTCAGCCATTTGTGCTTGTTGTGTATTGAGTTTATTGTCAATTGCTGTAATTTTCTCTAGTAGGGGGCAAAGTGCTTCTGACAACAACCTTTGGAGTTCCTCAGTTGAGTCCTGTCTAGGCATAGAACTCACAGGGCTGGAACTTCCGGGAAGAAGCTTTCTTTTTGCTTGTTTGTCTCTCTGATCCTTCACAGGCAGCACCATGTTTGAGAGTTGTTTACTTTTATTAAAAGTTTGCCAAAGTCTCTGGAAGTTCTTATATCATGCGGTAAGCTCTTAAAATCTCTTTATTTTAATCCATTCACTTTTTGTTGGTTCCCCACTTCTCCACATGCAGCCAACTCGGTGACTTTGGGACAGTCACAGTTCTCTCAGAGCTGTTCTCTCAAGAGCAGTTCTCAAAAGAGCTCTCTCAGTCCCACCTACCTCACAGGGTGTCTGTCATGGGGAAGAAAAAGGAAAGGAGATTGCAAGCCACTCTGAGTCTCCCATGGGGGCAGTGGAGGGTCTGGTCCTGCACCCAGTGGCACCTCCAGACACCAAGCTTGTAATGCCTCTGAAAAATCAATAATGTGGAGGATCTCAGGAAGGCAATTTGACAGGGTAGGGGCCATGACTGAGTAAGCTCTGGAACAGGTGGGCATTGGGGTGGACCCTATCTGGGGCTGCCAACCTCCAAGTGACACCTGAAGATCTCCTGCTATTACAGGCAACATAGATCAGTTCCCCTGGAGAAAATGAGAGGCAGTTTGGTGTAATAATTAGGAGCACGGACTCTAATCTGGGAGAACCGTGTTTGATTCCCCACGCCTCCACATGCAGCTGCTGGTGTAATTGTGGGCAAGCCATAAGTTCTTTCAAAGCTGTACTCTCAAGGACAGTTCTGGAGAGAGCTCTCTGAGCCCCACCAGGCAATGTTCCAAGCTGGGTTTGTGTGAGCTAGCTCAGTTTTTTAGCCTCTGGCTCACACATTTTTGTCTTAGCTCAGGAAGGATGGTCCCAGAGCAAACTAATTTATGCAGTAGCCAAATCACTTGCTCACAACTTTAATGCCAGTAGCTCGCAAAGTAGAACTTTTGCTCATAAGACTCCACTGCTTAGAGGGAGTCTTATGAGCACAGGGTGTCTGTTGTGGGGAGGAGAAGAGAAGGGGATTGTAAGCCGCTCTGATACTTCTTTGGGTAGTGAAGGATGGGGTATAGATCCAATCTCTTCTCTTCTTCTTCTTTGGGTGGTGCTCTCTATGACATCATACCCTGCTGAGGTTGCTCCTCTCTCCAAATCCCAGCTTCCTCAGGCTCCAACCTCAAAATGTCGAGGTATTTGCCAACCCAAAGCTCACAACCCTCTTGGCAAAGTGTAGCTATGCAGTAATGCGGAGCACAAGCTGTTTAAAGAATAAGGACAGTTTATTAAGAGAACAAACTTTGTAAGAAAAAGGAAAGAGAGAGAGAGAAGTCTAACTGTCTAACTAGCTAGGAGAGAGTCAGCAGACAGCAGGAAAGAGCCCTAACTGAACCAAACAGGAGACAGGAAGGAGAGTATTTGAAAATAGTAGGAAGTCCGTAATCCCAGTCTGCTAACTAGTTGTTCCTTCTGCTGCCCCCTGCAGGATGTTCTTGTCATCTTCTCTATCTATGCACGATAGACCTTGCTTATTCCAGACAAACCCTAGCTGGACCTTCATGGTGGGAGGGATGTGTGTCTTGTCTCTCAGTATGTGGGCATGAAGAAGTAAAGAAGTGGCCCATTGTTCTAGCCAAGGTGCCCCAACAACTTCTCCCAAGTAGTTAAGAGCTGCACCAGCAACCCCATCTCCTACTTGTGGAAGCCACTAAAATAAGTGGGAAGCCATAATTGTGTAAATCCAGATCCAGTCCTGGAAAATGAGAGGAAGTGAGAGAGACTCCCCAGTGGTCCATGATGGAACCAGTCATGCCTGATGGTGGTGGTGGTGGGGGAGCTGTACTCAGTCAATTGTCTAATCCTTTTCTTTTCCCAAACCAGCTTCAGCACCAGACATGAGCTGACCATGGACCACAAAGAGGTGAAATGTGTGATGATAAAGTTCATCCTTCCCCCACACCCACATCCATCTTCTGATGCAAAAATTAGACTAAAACTGCAATCTTAAGCAGAGATACACTCTCGGAGGCCCACTGAAGTCAGTGGGTTTAGTTTTTTGTCACTCTGCTTAGGATCGACCTTTTAGGCTAATTTTTGCATCAGAAAATGTTCAGTGATCCTCAATGGACTTTGAAAAGTGTAACTCTGTTCAGGATTGCACTGTAAGTAGGCTAAGTCAATCTGACAACTCTTAAGTATATATACCAATTACGCATCAATATTAATATTAAAAAAAACTTTTCCAGTCTAAAAATGTCTCTTAAAAAACAAGACGGTGATTTCCATCTTGGCACATCGAGAGCTGCTTTTGAGCTCTGCACAAGGGTACATCTATGTCACTATACATGACTCACATAGAAACATATTGTACTATGTCCTCCCTTCCTAATGTTGGCATAGACCCACAGAACACACAAAAAAATTCCCCTTCTAACTGTTCCAGGCAAGTGGTTTTCTTGTGAATATTTGTATACTTGCCAGGTGCCGTGACACCATGGGCAAACAGTAAGAAATAAAGCTCAGGTTAATTGTGGGATTGAAGGTTTTCATCACACTGACAGACTGCCAGGTCAGTAACCATATCCAGTGAGTTTCTATACAAATTGTGGAGCTGAGGAGAAGCACAGCCAAGCTTCACAAACCAAAAATCGACTTTCATAGAATAATATTTTGAGTGAGGAGAAGAGCGCTTTGGAACCAATCTGTCCCATCTGGTTTTTTTAGAATGGTGTTAATAAGGAACATGTGATAGAAGAAAGCCAAGATACCACGATTAGTCTCATGAGGTGAGGTTTGGGCGGGTGCACACACAAGCATATCTCAGGAATTCAAGGAAATTTCCTTTGAGACTGGCTCCAGAAAACAAGGGAAGTCCAAAGCAAGAGAAACTGCTGAGGCAACGGATCCAGTAGGTGAAGGCCAGACTACGTTTTCTGGGCTTGGGAAATGTTCCTTAGACATGTAGGGTTGGCAGCTGGACTGGAGTTAGGCTTGCAACAGCTCCCTTGGAGAAACTGGCAGCTTCGAAAGATGGACTATGGCATCACGCTCCCACTAAGCTCCCTCCCATCCTCAAACTCTGCCCTCACCAGGCAGCAGCCCCAAACCTCCAGGAATTTCCCAAGCTGCAGTTGGCAACCCTACACAAATCTTATAAATGAAGCAGTATAGTGCAGTGGTTAGTGTGTTGGATTAAACCTAGGGCCACTGGCCACTGTTGTGGAATGCGGGTGTAGGGTTGCCAGATCCAGGTTGGGAAACTCCAGGAGATTTGGGGATGGAGCCTGGGGAGGACAGGGACCTCAGTGGGGTACAATGCCACAGAGTCCACCCTCCAAAGCATCCATTTTTTCCAGGGGAATTTATAGTCGAGATGAACTGTAGTTCCAGGGGATCCCCAGGTCCCACCTGGAATTTGGTATCCGTGGAAACCCCTGATCAGTTAGGAAACTCCCTGACCCAGTTTCTCCCCCTCAGCCTAACGTAGCTCATCAAATTGTTGTGAAAGTAAAATGGAGGAGATGTTGCCAAGCAGCCACTTCAAATGGCATTAATACAGACTCTTAAACATGACTGCAAAGATGAACTGTGAAATAAGCGTGTCAGGGCAATGGACAGAACTGTAGCCATGAAGCAGTGCCCTTATTCTAGACTTAAGGCATGTGCCCTAGCCAAGGGGGACCTTGCGCTTAAAGAAACATGCCAGGACAAAAGTGGACCCACGGACTACAAGATGCCTCTTGCTCCTGCACCTTTGCAGCTAAGTCAGCGCCAGAAGGCAGGCCGGCAGCCCTGACACCTAAACACACAGAGCCAGCAGCAGATCCTAAAAGGGAGCCATGCTCTGCAAACAAGACAGGAGGTTCCTGTGCAGACGCCATGAAGAGCTCCCTTTCCCACCATGTAGGCATCCCCCCCCCATATATTAACATCACCAGGTGAAGCACGTACTCATCTTCAGCCTAAACAAAAAGATATGCCCAATTACTCCAGAAGCAAGCCATCATGGCTGGTTTTAGCCAGGGCTTTTTTTGTAGAAAAAGCCCAGCAGGAACTCATTAGCATAATAGGCCATACCCAACAGCAGGAACTCATTAGCATATTAGGCCACACCCTGACAGCACAGCTCATTCGCATAGTAGGCCACACCCCCATGTTACCAGAAGTGTGGTCGTCTAGCCACACCTACCTTTTGCTTCTTATTCTCTTTACCTTGTTTGTTGTCAAAACCCAGGGCTTTTTGCATGTTAGGCCACACACCCCTAATTGTAGCCAATCCTAATGAGTTTCTGCTGTTGGGTGTGGCCTATTATGCTACTGAGTTCCTGCTGGGCGTGGCCAACTTGGGAGCCAGCCGGAACTCCGTTCCTGTGCGTTCCTGCCCAAAAATAGCCCTGGTTTTAGCTTAGTCTTTTCTAATCTTTTGCTGTTTTTAATGCAGTGTTTTGGGAAGTTGGGGCATAAATATTGTAAATAAAGAAAGAACATAATTTCTAACATAGGGTTGCCAGGCCCCCCTTGCACCGCCAGGTGCAGATTCTCACACAACAGGCATCAAACGGGTAGATTACTAGAGTCCCGTGGGACTAGTGATAGTGTTACTGACAAGGTGCTGTCTGCATGTAAACCTGCACTCGATGTATTGTTTGGGCGAAACATATTTTTCTCTATGTATTGTTTGGGTGAAATATATGTTTGATAATATTTGATACCAATATTTAGACAACAGTATTGAAAAATATAAAAAGAAAAAGAATAAAGCATAAAATTGTTTTTACCATAAACATATATTTATTGTACACAGTGATATGTATTTTTGTGCGTCTTCCTAACACTGTGACCCTCACTTTTTGTATTTCCCACCTGGAGGTTGGCATCCCTACTTATGATCTGATACTGCTTCCAAATCTTCCTGTCTAAGTGAAGATTATTGAATCATCTGACTCTGCGACATCCTAAATGCCAAGCTTACTAATCATGTTTGGAGATGAAGGAAGCCCACCCTCCACAGGTTTATAGACCGATTGGGTTTTCCATTTCACCACAGTCTGCTCTCCCCACCCACCCCGGAGAAAGCAGCTGCTAAAGCTTGCCAGATCTTGCCATCTAACACACAAGTCATTTTGAGAGCTGTACTTGTCGGCGCAGACCGCTCCCCCTCCCAAGAAACAGATGTTTCAAATGAACGGCAAGATACCTAAAACAAGTGTCAGTGAAGCGCCGGCGCAAATAATGTGTTTCATTACAATTATTTATAGCTGTCCACAAATATCATTGTTTTTTATTTGAAAATTATTAAAGCAATTACAAGGATGGGAGGATACAGCCGAGACTAACTCATGCCGTACAGTGCAAGGATGTAAGAAGTAGCAGTGTCTGTATTGTCTTCTTTGGGGAGACTTTATGAATTGAGTGTTCTTTTATCCGGGGCTATGGTATGACAAGTGGAAAGCATTTCTCTAGAAATGCTGCCTGTGCAGTCTCAGCTGGATTTTCAACCAGGTTTTAGTGGGCAAAACACCCCTCTGTGTGAAGCTCTTACCAGACTTCTGTGAGTCAAGAATCTTATCTACAAACATGGTGCCTGTGTGCACCTGCTAACCATAGCAACCGCTAACACCTTTCCTGATGCCCGTCAAGCACTTTTAGAAAGTGGGAAGGGCCAGGTGAAGCTTTTGCCCAGAAAGGCTTCTGATTGGCAACTGGGGATGTGATTGACTGTGCAGATTTAAAAAAATGTTACTTTGGCAACAGCTGCCACCACAGCACAAGGATCTTCAGTGTCTGACTGAAACTAAGCCTCGGCAGCCATTTTGCGGTTGGTTCCACCTTCTGCAGCAGCTTTTTTGTTGCAGCCATTTTGTGGCTGTGCCCACCACACCGTGTCAGAATTCCAAAAGTGCTCATAAGCTGAAAAAGGTTGGGGACCCTGTCCTACACAAAAGAAAAAGCCCTTATTTAGTCCTGATAGGTAGAGCACAGAGAATAACACAACCCCGCCCATTATAATTGGCTTCAAGAAGGAGGACTACAGGAATGTGTGGCCTGTAATTGGAAAATTTCATATATTCAACAAACCCCTCAGAAGTATACAAGTTTGGACTGGTGGGTTGCTCTACCAGAACAGCTGTGCGAGCTATCTGGTTTTGGATACGAAGGGAGCATCTGTATGGTGAGGAAGAAGAGTTTGGCTGGATGCAGGAGAACGAGACAGAAGAGCAGACATTACCATCTCAGGCAGTGGGCGAATACACATGAATCTGTCTTGTACTGAATCAGACCCTTGGTCCACCAATGTCAGTATTGTCTACTCAGACTGGCAGCGACTCTCTAGAGTCTCAAGCAGAGGTCTTTCGCATCACCTCCAGCCTAGTCCTTTCACCTGGGGATGCTGGGGATTGAACATGGGACCTTCTGTATGCCAAGCAGATGCTCTACCACTGAGCTACAGCCCCTCCCCAAAGAAGACAACATTACTGAATGCCCCCCACACCTGTGGGATAAACGTCTTGCCAGTAGAAAACTAAACTATCAGGGACGAAAGGTAGCTTCTCCTACTCCCGGTGATGTGATAGTTTTCTGTTGGCAGAGAGGTTTTTATTTAACATTAAAAAATCATTTGAAAGTATGTTTCAGCATCCACAGCCTTAAGCAATATGGTCCGTTCTACCTCCAATGGACCCTTCCACCCTTCCATCTCATTCTCCTGCATGTCCAGACTTTGTCATTAAGCACTTGAGAAGGGGACGCAGTCCTAAGGGGAACCAGTCAGATGGACTTGGCATAGAAGACCTGGAAGGAAACGTTTGTCATGATTTGTTGTCCAGTGCAACATTTAGGGTTGTCTAGCTAGTGGTAATGGTTGACAAGAGAAATTTGAAATTTCTGTGAGGCACAGCTTCCCCTATCAAAGTGCCACTGGCTGACAAAAACTGATGATATAAAAATTCTCTCTACAGGACTTTGAGCAGCTCAGTAGCTCTGTCCTCTACTGCTTCTGATCACCGTATTCGGCAGAGAGCAGTTAACTGACTGAGACAGTGGCTTGTATCCTCCTACCCCTCTGCTCAACCAAGTCTAAAGCCCAAGAGGCCTTCCACCCATGGGAATGGCTCCTCTGTTTGAAGAGCCACTTCAATCACTGTGGTGGCAGCTGCCACTGAAACAATGCTATTTCAGTGTGCATAGCCAATTGGATCTCCAGTAGCCAATCAGAAGATTGCTGGGCAAGTGCCCCACCTAGCTCCACCCACTTTCTAAAAAGACTTGGTGGACTCTAAGGGAGGTATTGGTGGGCATCATGGTACCCATGGGCAGCCCATTGGGGACCTCTGTGCTTGAGGAAGACTTCAGACTTGGCTGAGCAAAGGAGTAGGATGTTAGCCACTTGGCTGTCTGCAAAGGTAACAGAACCCAGGGCTATTTTGGGGCAGGAACGCACAGGAACGGAGTTCCGGCTGGCTTCTGAGTTGGCCACACCCAGCAGGAACTCATTAGCATAATAGGCCACTCACAACAGCAGAAACTCATTAGGATTGGCTACATTAGGGGTGTGTGGCCTAACATACAAAGGAGTTCCTGCTACAAAAAAAAAGCCCTGTGTTTTGACAAGAAATAAGGTAAACAGAATAAGAAGCAAAAGGTTACATCTGGTAACATGGGGGTGTGGCCTAATATGCTAATGAGCTGTGCTGTCAGGGTGTGGCCTAATATGCGAATGAGTTCCTACTGGGCTTTGTCTACAAAAAAAGCCCTGACAGAACCTATTCAGACTGTAATATTGATGCACACAACCACAGAAGTATGTTTGATGTAGGAGAGCATATTGTACCTTTGTGGGGAGACACACACTTTGGGTCTAGCATATCACCCCTGGTGGGATGAAACCCACCTTCTTCTAGGATAATGGCCCTCATGATTTCCTCTTCCCACTGCCTCTTCTGCAGGGACTGTAAGGCAGAGGTCTTCCACCAGATTTTTGGTTGAGGACAGCGATGGTTTTCATTCTGACTGGCGCCTTCCTCTGCTCGCCATACTGCCCTGCTCCCCAATGCCTTCAGAATCTGGATGTTATTTCTCCAGGTGTTATATCTTTGAGAGAAATTTTAAAGGGGGGGAGGTGCACTTTTTGTTATTTTATTTAGAAAGTAACATTAAAAAAAAAGATGGACACTAAATCCCCCTTTACACCAGGCAGAGGAAGAATTGTTTCAAGAAAGAGGATTCACTGAAATATCCTTTTTTGAATTTCTTCAAGTATTTTCTCTAATGAAAAAAGACTGGGCAGTCCTGGAATGCTACAGCTAAGAATTTATGACCTGGTCTAAAAGCAATACTTTCAAGGATCCCATTCACATCTCAAAGAAGGATTCAGATGAATAAGTAGCCTGGTTCCTTTTTGAAATAAGCAGATATTTACAATTTCTCCATTTTAAACCCAGGGGAACAAAGGAGCTGGATTTTAAAGTTCCCCAAACTCAGTATCTTATATCATTAGGGATATTTACTAACTGGGTATGTGATCAAGAAAATAAATCTATGTGGACATGATGCTAAAGACTCCCATTCATTTCTATGGGCTTTTGCTCCCATTAGAGTTATTTCCTGAGATCTCTCTACTTTTTCTAGTTTCTCTGGTTTATGTAGCTAATTCTTGCTTCTGTTTATTCTGGGAGATTCCTTTTTTCCGGTTTGGACTTGAATGAATAACCCCACATTCCATCATGGGTGCCAAATACTATTTTTCCATTACTGGAAAAAAAGAAGAAAGGTCTGGCTTTTATTTGGGAGTCGATAGGTCTTTCAGTTTCCATTTGTGCATGATTCTCTGATTTCAGTCTAAATTGCTTACCTTGATTCCTCACTCCTTTCAGGTGGATAGTCTGAACAGATTCACAGTTAACGCGGCAAGCATGCTCATCACAGATACATTGGGGCTTCAGTGTCAGGATTCTAGCCCACAAAAAAAGACTTGGACCAGTTCAGGTTTAGTGACTGGAGAAAAATAGAGCAGGGATCAGCCCATGCACCACCACCTTGCTCTGCATAAGCAAGCCTCCTTGCCCTATATGTCAGAATAGGTCAGGTGATACTCCTTGACTCCAACAAAACTTCCTGATCCATCTTGCCCACCACCATTATGACCCCTCCCTCGACTCAGGTCCCCCCTCTTTCCAACATACAGTGAATGTTGTGAGTGGTAGACACATTATGACCATGGCATATTTGAGGAAACACACCTGCATTCCATTCTTAGCTTGTGGTAAAGACTGATACGTGGGCAGAAAACATGTTTGTCAAATTAAAGCGTAAATTTATTTATTTATTTCATTTATACCCCACCTTTCTCCCCAACGGGAATCCAAAGCAACTTACATCATTCGTTCTCCTCCATTTTAGCCTCATGATGAGCCTTTGAGGTAGGCTAGGCTGAGAATGTGTGACTGGCCCAAGGTCACCCAGCAAGCTTCCATGGCATTAGGGGGGACTTGAACCTGGGTTTCCCAGATCCTAGTGCAATACTCTAACCACTATACAACACCGGCTTTTGGATAAATCATCTCTTAAGAATGAGGGGTGGTGGTACAATTTTTAAATCATAAACTGGGGAAATACAGTATTATTTGATTTGTTGTTGTTGTTTCTAAGTAAAAATAATCACTTTTTAAAAAAGAGACGTTGATTCTAAAATGTGGGTGAACTTCATCGTGGAAGGTTTTCTTAGGTACATGCAGAGCTATTTTGGGGCAGTAATGCACAGGAACGGAGTTCCGGCTGGCTCCCAAGTTCGCCACGCCCAGCAGGAACTCATTAGCATAATAGGCCAAAACCAATCAGCAGAAACTCATTAGGACTGGCTACATTAGGGGTGTGTGGCCTAACATGCAAAGGAGTTCCTGCTACAAAAAAGCCCTGAGTTTTGACAACAAACAAGGTAAATAGAATAACAAGCTAAAGGTGGGTGTGGCTGGATAACCACACTTCTGGTAACATGGGGGTGCGGCCTAATGTGCTAATGAGCTGTGCTGTCAGGGGTGTGGCCCAATATGCTAATGAGTTCCTGCTGTTGGGTGTGGCCTATTATGCTAATGAGTTCCTGCTGGGCTTTTTCTACAAAAAGAGCCCTGGACCGTACATGCCAGATCTCGGAAGCTAAGATGGCGGCCGGGAGGAAAGCTTAGGTGCTCAAGCTCCTCCGATTTAGCTTTGAAATCATGCTAAATGAAGGTCGGTGGGTCTAGGACCATCGGACTCTGCACAGTTAACAGCTAACAGACCTGTGTGTTAACCAGGTGGTGGGAATGCCGGGCTGTGCTCGGTTTGCTTTGTTTTGTGCCCGGTTGTTTTGGCTGCAGAGTATCGGCTTCGAGCCGACGGAGACAGCGAAACTGACGAGGCTGAGGGCCTGTGAGGCTGGAAGCATTGGACCACCTGTGGGAGCTCTCGGGACGATACGGAGTGATCCAGCTAATGGTGAAACCTGGGGTGCGCCTGCCTTGTTGTTGCTGGAGCGCTGGGGGTTCGACCGGAGGGCCCTGCGGGGCAGCGCGGGAGCCTCGAGATGACGCCCAGCGGGCCGGGCTTTCCAAAAAGACACCGGGGCGCTGGCGAGGCATTGCGACTGGGGGACCCTGCGGGGCAGCGCAGGAGCCCCCGGGACCAGGCCCAGTGGACCGGGCTCTTTAAACGGACCAGGCTCTTCAAGCAGATGCCGGGGCCCTGGCGAAGCGCTGGGGGGGTGCTGGGGGCTTGGCCTTGGCTGGAGGACGACGCGGAAGCCCCTGGGACAGCGCCCAACGGACCAGGCTTGGAAAGCCCGAGGGAGCAGGAGCGGCAGGAGAGCCCTGTGGGGCAGTGCTGGACCCTTCCAAAAAGACGCCGGAAGACCGCGCCCAGAGAGAAAGATCGTTGAAACCCAGCACGATCAAGGGGCAGACGGCCACAGGAGCAGCAGTAAACATCGGCTAGAAAGAACTACCGGCTGCGGGGGGGTATTACCTTTTGCGGACCCCGCTCGCTGGCTGGACGTGTCAGCCTTGTCGGACTTTCGCTGCTGGACTTGGCTAGCTGGAGGTGTGATCCGGGTCTCCAGGCCGATCTCTTGCCAATTTCAAACCGAGATCTCAATATAGAGCGCAGCCCCTAGTGGTGAAGACTGGACTGGGATCTTCCCCTGAGGACTGAGAGAATTCTTGCCGGGAACAGCAGTAGTTGCAGAGGGAATTGTTAAAGGGATAGGAACAGCAATGGTTGTGTGAGTGCTGAGTGTATGAGGTAAGGAGTGTTTATGGTTTACCTGCTATAAGAAAGTGCTGAGTGCTGCAAGAGAAGTGAGTGTGTTAGTTGGACAGGGAATCGAATTAGGGGGTTGGGTTCACTGTTGATATTGTTAAGAAGTTTTATGTAGCACTGGATATGATATGATTTGATAGCAGGGGAGGGAGGAGGAGTTTGACTATTGCTGAGGAGTGTATCGTGCCCCCATCTTTTCTATGTACCCAAGCTTGTAAGCTAAGGACGATCTGAAGCCTGGCGGAGATCGCTCAATGCTGAATATGCCTGGTCTTTCAATTCCGGTGCTCTTGGGGAGGGGGAAGTATAGCGGTGGGCCGAGGTGAGGTTTTGAGGGAAGGATGCGGAGAAATGGTACGGCTCGGCACCCTTCCTGCCTAAAGCCCATCCTGAGGGTGACTGACAGTGGGGCTACGGAGAACCCCTCTCCGTCATTGGTGTTGTGCAATGCCAGATCGATCAACAACAAAGCTGCTGTCCTGCGGGACTTTGTCATCAATCAACAAGCTGACCTGGCATGCGTGACCGAGACCTGGGTGAGGGAGGGGGAGACATTGGCTCTTACCCAGCTGCCCCCCCCCCAGGGTTCTCAGTCCTTCACCAATCACGGACAAAGGGCCGTGGGGAGGAGTGGCTATGTTCATTCGAGAGGCTTACTCCTTCAGGGCACTCCCGGCTGTGGAGATCGCGGGCATGGAGTGTGTCGGGGAGATGCTGGAGGCTGAGGAGAGTTTGGCGATTTGGGTGGTGTACCGACCGCCTAGCGCACCGGCCAATAGCCTGCCGTCCCTGCTGGAGGCCGTATCAGGCTGGGCATTGGAGCACCCTCGACTGTTGGTCGTGGGTGACTTCAACGTCCATGCCGAGGACGCAACCTCCAGCCGGGCTGCGGACCTGGTGTCGTCCATGGCGGCGCTGGGACTCTCCCAGGTGATCATGGCCCCCACGCATCGCGCCGGGCACACGCTCGATCTGATTTTCGCGGCTGGAGTCATGGTGGACCGGATCGCTACAATAGCGGTACCTGAAGGCTCGTCTGAATGTGCCACCCCGACCCCGCTTAGGCGGCGAGCTGATTTTTGCTCGCCCGCGACGCCAGATGGACCCGATGCGGCTTCAGACGGCATTGCGGGAACCGAAGCCCCCTGGCAGCTCATTGGATGAGCTTGTGGAGGACTGGCATGACCGG